>NC_087063.1:3260041-3297397 GCF_963678635.1 Symsagittifera roscoffensis | reverse complement strand
CCCTTTTTGTCGCCTGGAAAGCTTTAATATAGTCACGCAGCGCGTTTCATTCCGCCTCAAAATTGGATCGGGGGCGAAAAGGTAGTTTCTTTAATCATTTCCTTAATCGAACCCTCCATTTAATGGGAAATAGCAATTTACATTGAGCCGGAAAATTGAACAAGGATGGCGTTAATGACTAGAATAAAGCTTATTTTTCAACAGGAAAAAAGGAAGGAAAAGTGTAGTTCTCATAATACTTTTTTGCAGTTGTTCAAATGGCTATATTGAAGTATTGAAGTCTGCATTGAAGTATTATACAGACCAAGAAAAAGATTAAGAAAAAACAGGATATATCCCAATTTAAGCAGCCTCGAACTATGAAAGTAAAGCGTAAATGGTACTCAACCTACGTCCTTAGGCTTTTAAATAAATTTAAGCAAAAAAAAAGCTGCAACAAAGGAGTCGAAAAATCACTCTCAAAGCTTTACCTAGGTCCAGTAGCGGATTTGGGGGGGGGGGGGGGCGACGGGGCGGTGGCGGACCCTTCTCCTCAGGGATTCGACCCCCTGCCGACCCAAAGGGTCCCCCTTTGTACTATTTTGAGATATCCACTTTTGGATGACTGACTTTCAAACGTTGCTAAAGGCGCCTTCGGCCTCATTATACACTAACTTTGAGGGGGGAGCGCGTGCCGAAAAAACTCAAATTTTTGGCCAAATTTTTCCAAGAAGTGTCCAAAAACGCTTTTTTGGCCTGTTTTTTGAAAAATTTGCCGGCGGCTCAGAAAATTTTGTCAATATAGGGTCTTTAGAATTATTTGAGAGAGCTCAGAATATCAATTTGGTCGACCTAAGAAAAAATTAGGGCAAAATTTCAAACATTGTTTTGAAAATCCGCCCCCCCCCCCTCAAAAAGTTCCTAGATCCACTTCTGCCTAGGCCGCTATACGTTAATAGTTATTTGGTCAAAACGAGTTTTCTGCAAAACAAATAGAATCTGTATTTTAGGAAGCTATTTACAAAAACGTTGAATGAGCGAATTTGTTTGAAGTTAAGCTTCAGATTTCCTTAGGTAAAAATTGGCTCAATTTATCAGATTCACGCATTATAATTCAAGTTTCAAACTATCAAGCAAAAATGAAATCTGGGCCGTGTAACAAAAAAGACCCTTTTTCTTTTGACAGTACTAAAAAGTTTGATAGCTTTTAGTCAAAACTTACAGTAAAATAACAATCTTGAACGCATTTTAGGAAGAAATTTCCTTGAAACGTTTCGGTGAAAAAAATGAATGAAAAATTCTCCCATTGAACTAAAAGTTGCGGAAAAAAATTTAATTTTTTTTTCTTGCGCTCGTGGAAAATATCCCCCAAGATGAAATTGGCCTCAACTCAACCGCCAGTATAAAATCGCCATAGTCTAAGCTCTCCCATACCCCAGCCCCCGCCTCGTTAAGACTAAATCCCTTTGGAATAAAATTATCCAGTTTTTGTTTTAAGAACCCCACACGGTAATCGGCAAAAAGGCAACTCGTAAAGTTATATTAAACTCGAAAAAATCTTGCAAAATACACCACTTTCAAAGCGTCAAATTTCGTTTTGTGGGTTGTCTGAGGTTTGCAAAATAGATTTTGTTACATTAAATTTAATAACATTATGAGTCATTGTTGTGCTCATCTATTTTTGTCCAAAAATAACTAATATCAAGGAAAACGAGTTACCAATTTCAGGTTTTTTGTTTTGTCTGAGAATAAATAAAATCAGGACGGTCGTTTGAATTATCTTTGAAATAAGAAAATTTTTTAATCAATTTTGATTTTGTTGTTTAATATTCTTCTGACAATGTTGAGTATTATTCAAAAAGTTTGACCACTGCGCCAACTTAGCGTGATCTTTATTGTGGCGTTGTGGCGCATCGGTAGTGATGGTGCCCAGCAAGCATATGATTGTGGGTTCAAATCACACGTGCGCTGCAATTTACAAGGTGAGTTCTCGCAATATTGCCTCAGCTTGGTTAACTTTAAGCAATCAACCTTCGGTTTATAGGCATCAGACTGGTTAACTATAAAGATACTTAGGGCTCTTTTTCCTCCCCACCCCCTCCCATTAACTCACTCACTCAAACATGAATTATGGTGTAACGAGTAGTTTTACATGACGTCCTTATTTATGAATACCAAAAATGTTTGTCATGGCCTAATTAGTCTGCATGTAAATTTCATGACATTCGGAAAAAGTGAACAGTAACTTCAAATATAAAAATTTGCAGGTGGGGGAAAAGGAAAAAGAGCCAAACTCAGGTATAGTGATGAGTCTGCAGTTGAAAACCGAAACAAAAATATGGCATTATTGTTTCAATTTAGGATCTGCGAGTCTTCATAGTTGTCCCTGTTCTTACTTTCCAGAAACTCTGGAACTCAAGTCCTGCAACGAACTCTTCTTCTCTATCGCTCTTTTTTTATTCTGATATCTCTTCAACCTCTCCTATCCTCTATCATACTTTGTCTCTTTGTATTTTTTTTCATTATTAACTCTTTAGTCTCTTAAACAATATGACCGTTCTCGTTGTTGTTTTAATACAAGTGACTAAATAAACCTGTTTTTTTTTACCGTGAGGCGACAATTGGTAGCAGGCGACAATTCGTAACAGTAGATATAGCGGTAACACTGATTCACGCGCAATATTCCGCTCGTGCAGGATGTAAGCGCAGCGGAGAAAGCGTAATCTTCTTGCCCACAGACCACAGTTTTTTTCGTAGCCTTTACAATCTTTTATAATATTTTAAGTTTAAACAAGAAGTCGCCAACTCAGTTTTAGCAGCATTTACTGTATAATTCAAATTAATTAGATCTTAGAGTGTTCTTCTTAAAATTAGTTCCGGCAATTTCAAATGAACCTGATTTCAAATATTTTAAAGAGTAATTTCATTTCCCGCGCAATATGCATTCAATTTCCAGTTTTTTTTAGATGAGGGGCACACAGGTAGAAGAAAAGATTCCCCTATGGGAGCAAGTTAGCTTTAAAGCAGTTTACCTCCTCGCACCAAGTTCGAATTTCAAAGAGCTCTATTGGCGTGAACTACAGAAATCCTAGCCAGTTGCTTGACTTTTTTCATCAAGAGGGTAATCTGAGAAAAAAAGAAACTAAAAATACCTGAGATCTGTCTCAATTAATTGATGCGATGCCGCCTCACATCCGTGTAGTACTGGCTGACCCTCCTTCTTTTCTGCTGATTTATGATTACCAATAATTTTGGATTTCCTAAAATGCATCTTCGTCGAATGAGCTCTCAGGAAGTTGAAATTAAGGTGAACTTATTGCCTCAACAATTTCACAAAGTTTTGGTTTTTTGTGATAGCTCCAGGCAGTTTTTTCCTGGTTTTGTTGAAAGTGACGAAAAAGCTTGAATGAGCGGGTGCTGTATTGTGTAATTTTTTTGGATCAGGCCCTTAGTGGCAAGTCTTTTGATTGATTACTAAAACTATTGCCCAGTTTTGTGTCTCTAAGCATCGTAACAACTGGGTCTACTAGAAAACAGCAGCAGCTCACAATTGGCTCCCAGTAATTTTTAGCCTTATACTGTGAAAAAAGACCCGACGACTACTTCGAGCGCTTTGGTCTTGCTGACTGCAAACAAATGGGCACACCAGTGGATATCAGCTCACAACTATCAAAGAACGACTGCCCTGAAGCTGGTCATCAGAGGCTATGCCCATGAAGGCTGAGGACTACAGAGGCATTGTGGGCTCGTTGTTATACATACCAAGCAAACAAGGCCTGATATCCTTGCTTTTGTGACACAGCTCTCCCGCTTCCTGGAGAACCTGGACAGGGTGAAGTGGACGGCTACGAAGAAGCTCTTTAGTACGTGAAAGGGAGCAGAGATCTGAAGCTGTGCTACACCAAGGAAGCTGATGTTGTAGAACTCTATATTTCTCAGCTGCTGACTGAGCTGGTGATCTGGATGATAGAAGGTCAACTACTGGCTACAGCTTTCGTTTGCAGAAGACAGGGGCAGAAGTTAGTTGAAGCACCAAGAAGCAACCAACTGCAGCCATATCTACCAGTGAGGATGCTTGCCAGGAAATGACAGCAGCAATTTACGAGGCTCTTCTCAATGAGATGGGCGTGGTGAATGACGGACGAACAATCATCTTGGATAAATGCAAAATAAATGCAAAATTGAATAAATTCAGACAAGGTTATCTTGTGATCACAAACCTATTATTTAGTCAATAATAAGATGATAGGAGGAGGAACAAATTTGTGTGATCCAAGGATGCAACAGTTAAGATGAATAGGTTGTTGAGCAGCATTTGCCCAGTATTTACACAGTGATGGAAAATAGAAAAAAAATCCTGACTGGTTGTCGTCAGATGCTTCTAGTCTACGTGTTTTTCACCTGCTAGAACCTTGCCAGTTAGTTTTGGTCTAATCAAGGGTTAACGAACGTGTTATGATTTTCAAGTCATCAGCCTAACGAATCTTACTTTGCTTTCTACTACATAAATAATATAAACTGGTAGATGGGTCTCGAATCGCAATTTTTTCAGACCCAATTTTGTTATCCAAATTGTTTTGCCTACATAGAAAAATTCGACCTTTCACAGCCATTTAACTAGAAAAAAAATTAAAATGTCTAACTTTGAAGCAAATAGATTTAATTCGAATTGAAGTATGCAGCAACCAACAACTACGCCTTAGAATTACAAACACAAACGGTTAAATTACATTTTGGTTCATTGGAAATAGATTTTTGCCTGGCTAAGTTGCTGCCTGAATTTTATTTTAGTTTTTTTGTAAAAGCAGGCTGATTTTTTGTCAACAGTTAATTATCAATTTGCGCTGTTATCCAATGTCCCAGTGCAAAAGCACCGAAAGATTTCTGGTTGCTTGCAAAAATCAGCAAAAAGTAAAGATATCTATAGCCGATGAAAACTTTTTTAAAAAATTGTTACAAAAGAACTATAGTTCGTGCATGTTTTTGTCGGGTTTTGCAGATCTTTAGATATTATTTTAACGAACATTACAAAAAATTTTAATTAGTTAATCAGTAAAAACAATCAGTGAGGCGGCAATTCGTGCAATACTAGAAAAAAATTGGGCAGTAGTTTAAGGGGAATCACAAAGTTTTTTATGTACTGGAAGTTCTTTTGCAAGTATTTTGAAAGGAGAGGTTATTTTTCACAAAATTTGCAAGATTGTGGCATGATCTTGCAAACGGTCACCTTTAGTCTTATAAGTAATTTTTTTTACCAACAGAAAAACAGCGTGGAAATTTTATTATTCTATTTGACTTTGGTCACTATGAGTTGAATCTGGAGAAAGTGCTCAAGATGACCAAGTTGAGATTATTTCTTTTTCTCTTCTATTTTGCACCTCAATTTTTACCCTAATTTCGCATATCAAGCAGTTAGAAGTTAGAAGATTTTGATTATTTATATCTTTTGATCATTGATGTCAATTAGCTTAAGATGTTTGATATGTCGTGTTCTTACGGATACTCAAAAGCAGACTAGGTTTCAATAATTGGCTTTTGGGGGTAACCACCTAGCAAGGGCCGCCTTCTGAGAGCGCTATTTGACTGCGTATTTGCGGGAAAATCTGTTTCCCCAACAATAAATCCTATTTTTGAAAACCTTGCCTCAGAAAGGAAATCTTGAAAGCAAGGTTATCTTGCAAGAAAAACCTCCTTGATCGAGTCTAGAGCAGCTAATTAGTCTGGGAAGCAAGAATTTTAGGCCCTTGAAGTTTCATTTTTAAACTCAAATGGTAACTAACAAGGCTCTACATTTACACCAGACGCGATGCATTGCAATTTTTGTGGGGAGAGGGGGGCATAAAAATAATGCGTAAAAAAATTAAATGCGACCAAGTGAAGCCTTCAGAACAGCTAATTAACACCAAGTAAGTTTCACTTGCACCTAAATTAGCCACTTTTACATAAATATCAATGAAACACAGCGCATGAAAAAGCGTTCGTTCTCTTAAAGAAAACTCTAAGAATAGTTTCGATTTGCGACGATAAGTGTTTGATAAGTACTTACAAAATATATGCAATAAAGCCGCAAAACAGAGATGATAATTCCACCTGATAATTTGTTTTGTTCGCCGGGTTTTATAATCAGAATGTAATTTAATTTAGAGTTCTGAACAAAAGGAAGCATCAAGTTCTTTTTTGAAGAGACGCTCGATTTTTAGTCATCAGGGAATGAATCGGCTTTTATGGAGTGAAATATTGGCTTCACATGCTACCTATCATCAAGATCCTTTGAAGATGAAAAAATTGAAGCGGTTTAATCCAAGCCTAACAATACATGGAATATTAACAGTCTAATAAATCAGGAGCAAAACATTTATACCAACAAAGGTGCATGTATTTTTGTTTTTTATACAAAAATGCAAAAAAATGCAACGAGCTCCTGGTAAATTGAGTTTTAGAAAAAGATGTGTTTTATTTTAAACCGATATCTTATTTATTTTAACTCAAACTTATACGCTTCCCGATATCATGAATCCATCAAAGCATCAAAAATTTATTCCAAAGTAATGGAAGCCCAGTGCCATACAATTCCATACAATTCCATACATACAGAAATTTACATGAAATATTCATAATTGTCATTTTTTCGGTAAATCGAAAAAAAATGCGTTACATGTATTATTTGTCCGACTTTCGTAACAAACGTAATGGAATATTTGTGCTCGGGTGGGTTTTTTTTCTTCAGACAAAATTCGACTTTTTATATAGCCATTTTTGACGGAATTTTTAAAATATCATTCGAAAGTTATTTGTTGTCTTGAGGTTAATTTTGGAAAAATATTTCACCTGTGATCATTTTTTGTAAACTTATGTGGGTTTAAAGATTGTTATTTTGGCCAATTTGGGATAATTAACGCGCGTTTAAATCCGTCTTTTAGAAATCGTTTCCAATTGATTGAAGGAAGCTTACTTGCCAGTATAATTAACGCGCGATTAAATCCGGCTTAGAAATTGTTTCAAATTGATTGAAGGAAGCTTAATTGCCATAATTGGTTGGTTAATAGGAGCGGAATCTATCCTTTTGTATTTTATATGACATGTGGGGGGATAATTTTTACAAAAAAATCTCAAATTTCAAAAAAAAAAATCATTTTTTTTTATATTCAATTTTTTTTCTGGTTCTTACTGCTCTATAGACCTGAAAAGACAGTCGGAACATTCAGGGCTTTGCTCTGGTTCTTACTGCTCTATAGACCTGAAAAGACAGTCGGAACATTCAGGGCTTTGCCCTGGTTCTTACTGCTCTATAGACCTGAAAAGACAGTCGGAACATTCATGGCTTTGCCCTGGTTCTTACTGCTCTATAGACCTGAAAAGACAGTCGGAACATTCAGGGCTTTGCCCTGGTTCTTACTGCTCTATAGACCTGAAAAGACAGTCGGAACATTCAGGGCTTTGCCCTGGTTCTTACTGCTCTATAGACCTGAAAAGACAGTCGGAACATTCAGGGCTTTGCCCTGATTCTTACTGCTCTATAGACCTGAAAAGACAGTCGGAACATTCAGGGCTTTGCTCTGGTTCTTACTGCTCTATAGACCTGAAAAGACAGTCGGAACATTCAGGGCTTTGCCCTGGTTCTTACTGCTCTATAGACCTGAAAAGACAGTCGGAACATTCAGGGCTTTGCCCTGGTTCTTACTGCTCTATAGACCTGAAAAGACAGTCGGAACATTCAGGGCTTTGCCCTGGTTCTTACTGCACTATAGACCTGAAAAGACAGTCGGAACATTCAGGGCTTTGCCCTGGTTCTTACTGCTCTATAGACCTGAAAAGACAGTCGGAACATTCAGGGCTTTGCCCTGGTTCTTACTGCTCTAGACTTGAAAAGACAGTCGGAACATTCAGGGCTTTGCCCTGGTTCTTACTGCTCTATAGACCTGAAAAGACAGTCGGAACATTCAGGGCTTTGCTCTGGTTCTTACTGCTCTATAGACCTGAAAAGACAGTCGGAACATTCAGGGCTTTGCCCTGGTTCTTACTGCTCTATAGACCTGAAAAGACAGTCGGAACATTCAGGGCTTTGCTCTGGTTCTTACTGCTCTATAGACCTGAAAAGACAGTCGGAACATTCAGGGCTTTGCCATTCAGGGCTTTGCTCTATTTTGTTTGTGTTCATATCTAAACACTTTTGAAAGTGAACCTATTTATTCACAATCTATGAACTTTTGACATATTCAGGAGCTTAAATAAGATATGCTCAGAGATTAGCTCGAAGTATCGTAAAAAGTACAAAGATGTGATGGAAACTTTCCAGCAGCCTGAACCTTCAGGGCTTTTTCCTGAAGCGAGCGTCTTTTTTAATTTTACAGACCTTTTATCTATTTTTTTATCCAAAACTAATATTCTTGAAAAACGGGGGAATTTAATTAAAATGAACAAAGACCAAAAAGATAACCGCAGCTATGTTTCAAACAGTACTTTATTTAAAAATAACAAGGATAGCCGGTTGCACGTAGCACAAAAATTTTGAGGTAACGAAAGCAAAGAAACGCAAAAAAATTGTAAAAAACTTCAAATTTATTGCATAATTTTGGCTGAGTAAATGTTAAAACTGCATGAGAATCAGGGGCGGTTTTAGGAGGGGGGGGAGGAGTGAACGTTTTTTCTCAGGGATTCGATCCTCTGCTGACCCAAAAGGCCACTCTTTGTACTGTTTTGAGACATCCATTTTTGGTGACGGACCCTGAAAATTTTTTAAAGGCGCCTTAGGTGCCAATGTATACTAATTTTGAGGGGGGAGTGCGCGCCGAAAAAACGCAATTTTTTGGTCAACATTTTTAGAAAAAGTGCCTAAAAACGCTTTAAGAAAGCCTCTAAAAGCGCTGCAGAAAATTTGGCCAAAACAGAGTCTTTTAAGTGCTTTGGGAGAGCTCGGAAAATCAATTTGGCTGACCTAAACACAGGTCGATAAAACTTTCGACTAGTTTTTGAAAATCCCCCCCCTAGTTCGCAAATTTAGTCTCATTAAAAATTAAATAAGTCAAAATGTAATTTCTCAAAACTATAGTAACTTTTGAAGTTTTTTAAAAGTCCGAATAATGCTTCAAAGGTTTTTGGTATGACAGTCACACAATTAAGTGCTTACAAAAAATCCATCGAATTAATAAGCAAATTTTTGTTTAAATTTCGAAACTGAAAACAAATAGCAAGCCTCCACATATCAAGATAAATCCCTGCAAATTAGATCAATACTAAAAATTGATTCGATTTGAGTTAAAGGCATTAGTGTATCTTTTACAAGGCTTATGTAAAGACTGACCGATATTTTTACGTTTTAATTCATTTGTAATCCGGAATTAGATCAATTTTTCTACCATGATTTGTGTCCAATGTTGTGCACATTTTCAATTTTCAAAATTATAATAAAATTCAGGTTCAAATTAATCATGATAACTGTTTCCTTTTTGAAATCCCGCTCAAAAACTGCTGAAGATTTTCACAGATTGGGCGGTTATTCTAGAAGATTGCACTCAAACAGCTCAAAAACCGCTCTCATCCTCGCAAGAAACAATCAAACTGCTCAAATCTGTTCAAATCTGTTCAAAACTTCTCAAATCATAGCAACAACCGCTCAAACCGCTCAATTTTCAGCATTTCTTTGAAATTTTATTTCAAAACGGTGTTTTGTTTGCTCTCATCCTCGCAAGAAACAATCAAACTGCTCAAATCTGTTTAAATCTGTTCAAAATTGCTCAAATCACTGCAACAACCGCTCAAATACTGAGCATTTTTTTGAAAGTTTATTTCAAAACGGTGTTTTGTTTGCAGGGCAGACGCAACATTCTCTATAAATATCTGAAATCCCTACCAACTGGAACCTGATCTAAACTACATTTTATGATTGGATAAATTAGATATTTTACCACTGTAAAGTATTTAATATTAACCAATCATGATCCATCTAACTAACAACCCACTTATTTGTAAGTGCTGAGATTACTTGTAATTTCAGCACCAGAGAGATTTGAATTTAACTTAGAGATTAGTTGCCTCTCCAAGAGAACTTCAGCAGCCGCAATAAACCAGTATACCCTAGATCTATTGAGCCTAGCAGAGACTAGTTAAACAACCTGAGACTAGATAGTATAAGAGTAAGATTAGGATCGGTATTAGACTAAGAAGTTGCACGAATCTATCCGGCCGAAAATAAGATAGCGTGACGAGCAGACGGTGTACCCTATCCGAAATTACTCTATGAGTTAAGACCATCGGTTATAACTCATCTGGTGCGACCATAAGTCTCGAACAAGACCTTAATAGCTTAGAATTAACCAAAAATAGATTAGAATTTAGACAAAACATTTTTAAAATGTTATACGACGATAATTTAATCGAAATGTCTCTACGACTCAATAGATCAGAGCCAATATTCCGAACGATATTAGAACTACCCGGAATTGGAAGAAGAGCTCGAACCAGAGACGACATACGACAAAGTAGAAACTTACCAAATAGTTATATGATAGTACGGCAGAAGCCAACACAAACTTTTATATTTAGAATTTTATTAGCAATGAATTTAGATTTTCATTTACAAACATAAAATCTTGAAGTCAATCTTCATGATCATTTCAGGCGCTAAACAAAATTATTAATGTACAATAACGATTGATAAAAAGATCTCAGATCGTTTTCCTAAAATTCTGCAGTATTATATAAAACATGTTTGGAAAATATTTATTGAAAATCAAAACAAAAATTAGTAGCATGACAATAAACTGTTAGTAATCATAAAATCATCAGTTGTCCCAGCTTCATCACCTAAAACATAACAGCAATCATAAGCTCACTAATATCATTAAAACACTAAATCTTTTTCTTAAACAAATTTAAACCATTTTAAACTTAAATTCACTTAATTTTAAAATCAGATCATCAAGGCTTATCCTTGGATCTTAATTAATTTTCTATTTAATTAAATTTAAAACTTGATCATCAAGGCCTATCTTTGGATCAAAAAGAACAATTTTGTTCTCCCCCACCCACTTAGCTAGTGTCTAACGACCTCAAACGTCGATTCACTATCCAACCCTTTTTAAAAAACCCAAGACTAATAGAAATTTTTGAACAAAACTAATCATTCAAATTAGGATAAACAGTGAAGAACTTCGGTTATTCATCCTTCACTTGAAACCTCCTCTTATCAGACCCAGGATAAACCTTAGACTTAGTAAGTTTAAAATAGTATCTAACGAACTACTCGCGTTCTAATTATACCTGAACCTTGTGGATCGATTTACTATTCTCCAACCCTTGAACACAATCACTACCCCTAAGTAAGATTAAGTAAGTTAACACCTTAGCTTTTACTAGCCACGAGAAAGTAAAAAATCATTCTTCGGAATCGATATACTTTTCTCTCCAACCCTGAACAAATAGACCCAGGTTAAGCTAACCAAAAAATCGTAAGGACTAACAGTTTAAGAAAATAGAAATCATCTAACAACTTTTTGCATCCGTCATCCTAAACCTTATGTCATTTAAAAATCTAGGAAACAAACAAACAATCGTTTTACACAACTGTGAAATAGATAACAAAAAATACGACCTTGTAATCACACCTCATACACAAACAGTTGGATATATTAGAACAAAACGACAAACACTAAAAAAGAAAATAATAACCAAACAAAGACAAATAACACGAAAAAGATTTTCCAAAATTAGAAACGCATTTTCAGAATCAGAAGCCAGCAATTTAGACGAAATTTATAAATTAAAAGAATCTACTGATAAAAATTGCCCCATTCACGATCAATTATATTTTTCAGACTCAGAAACAAATTCATCGAAAAGAGGAAAAAGAAGAATAAAAAAGCAATATAAACACAAACCAGTACACTTGTATAATTGGAATCAACCAATTAGACACATTGATAATTACCTATTAACAGTCATTAAACGAAAAAATGAGCCAAACACACACTCCAAGTGAAGATAGTCCAGATGATGACGATATCTACCCCTTCCTCGTAGATGCACCCGATAATAGAGGACAACATGATCTTTGCAAGAATTTCCTCCTAAATTTGTTTGAACCCGGAATCAGCCCATGTAAAGCAGAGTTCCCAGATGTAAAAATCAAAAGACAAATTATTGATCACTATCTGAAACATATATGTAATTTAACACAACAATACGGAATCTACACCATAGAATTCAGTACACCAAACCCGAATCACCGCACATATGTAATTCAAACAGACGATCTTGACTTAGAATTTTCAAAAGTATTCTTAGAATATATAAAAAGCATACAATATCATAACTCACAAAGAGCAAACTCCATATTTACTAATGAAGTTTTTGCAATAATATATAGTTATATTTCAATATTAGAAAACGAAACCCCAATCTCAAATGTCTCACCGACAGAGACATCCAAACATATAAGGGTACGACATGAAATCACACTATTTTCAACTTTCCTACATATAATTAAAGAAAATTTCACTAAAGATGAAGTTTCACAACATACAAAACATGACTTACAAAAAATTTTGGCATGGTTTATAATAGATTATTTCACACATAATATAGATTTAATTTCACAAGCAAGAAAAAATTTTAGACCTCAAAATTCAAACGATGATACCGCCATCACAGAACAATCAGACTACATTTGGGACCCCGAATGGTCTCATTATGCATTCATAAATATTCCACAATCAATCTCAAGTCAAGCAATAAGTACAATATCTTATGCAAGAGATTATGTAAGAGTAGTACCATTAACCATTGATGCAACACCATTAAACTACAATACATCTTTACCTGATACGCGAAATAACAGTTTAAATTCGACCGTCATACACAATGAAAACCTTAATGGAACTAGGAATCTCACTCAACAAGATATTCAGACACCATCACACTTCATAAATGAAGAAATCGTCCAAACAACAACAACTACACAAGAAAGTATTTCACCGATACGTCCAATTTTAACAACACCAAGAAATACAAACACTTCACTAGCACAGGTAACCTTACAATCAACCGTTAAACCTTCGGTTGCTCCAAAATATTCACAAATGGATTATCAAACATATAGACCCATGACAATACCGTCAAAAGAGTGCAGAAACCACATACATATCATAGAATTTTTTCTCCACACCCAATAGATACACAAAATCAACAACCAATACAAATGCAAAACCCAATTAATACACAATCTTTTCAACCAATTCAGCCACAAAACCCAATGATTACACACTCGTATCAACCAACACAAATGCAAAATGAAATACCACTCCCATATTACCTTCAACAACACGAAATAACAAAAAATCAACTTTCAAATTTTTCACAAACGCCAAATGCCGCAGAATCATTACAAATGACAATGAATCCATACCTTATGGGTGGATCATCAATAACATCAAACAAACCATTAATGGCATTCACAGGAACAGACCCTGAGTATTCTGTAGAAGATTATTTAAATGCAGTAACAGCAAATTTAATTTTAAATATAGGACCTGAACCAATTAATACGCCACTACATCAAAATTGGATACATCGACGCACAGCGTTGATACAGACAACCTTAGACGGCGCAGCCCAAAAATGGTTTTCAGTATTGCCTATAGAAATAAAATCAAATTGGAAAAGATTTACACAAGAATTTTCAAAAATGTTTGACTCCGAAAGAAACAAACAACAACAAAAGGTTTTATGTAATGAAATTCGCAGATTACCAAATGAAACCATCAAACAATAAGCAGTACGTATCGAAACACTAGTTCGAAAAGCATATTCATTAAATACACACGACTATAAAAACACAAAAATGACAGAAATCTTAATGATGACCTTAACACCTCAATTAAGGAAAATAGCAATAAAAAAGAGAGCATCCCATCCCTCCTCAATTCGAGAGCCCGATTTAGATTTTCGAAAACTAGTAGACAAACTAGAGCAAGCGGAAATCACAATGAAACTTGAAGAAACCGAAAATCTGAAATTACAATATGTTAACCGAATTGAAACAAATACCACAAATATCAACAATATACAGGAATCAGATACAGACCTCGTTGAAAAAATCACTGAAATACTAAATATTTTTGTGAAAAACACCCAAAATTTAAAGGCAAACCATCTTTCAAAAAATGGTGTAATTATTGCCGACGATACGGACATAGTATTTCTGAATGTAGACAAAAACAACAGGATAATCAAAACAAACCTCAAAAATATAAAGAACCAAATAAATCATTCTATCAATACATGAAGAAAGATAAAAATCTACCAAACAAAAATGTATACAGCAACAACAGTTCAGGAAAACCACTTCCGAACAATACCAATTACACGAGAACTCAATCACCATATAACAAGTTATAGAGGAAGATCACCAGAACGAAGAATTACACAAAATTCGTCACAAAATCATTACAATAGACCAAATAGTCGAAATAACTACTCCAGATCAAATTCGAATACAACACAATTTGTTTCTAGATCTAATTCCAAATCAAGGAATAAATACTATCCAAACAATCAGTCACGAAACTCATCATATAATAGAAATAGAAACTACTCCAATAATCGAAATAGAAGTTATTCAAACAACCGAAATCAGAATTACCCGAACAATCGATCAAGGAATAACTCATATAACAGATCAATTTATAACAGACCAAACGATAATTATCAAAACAGATCACAAAACAATTCACAAAATCGACATTCAAGTTATAATAATCGTTATAGAAATTATTCCCAACCACCACACAGAAATAATAACCATTATAACAATTCTAACAATCGCCACAGAAGTAGTACACCTTAACATCAAAGACATATTAATCACATACAATCAAATCCAGAAACAACATCAGACCCCCCAGGTATTGATGACACAGTAAATGACAAACTACAACTAAATCAAATAAACTGTGGATCATCAGATTCAGAAAGTGATACAGAAAACACTATCTCCATCAATAGGATAGCAGTCGAAAATTACTACGAACCTATTATATATGAACAACCTTTTTCATCACATATATATGAAAATCAATTAGAACTCCTTCACAATTATTATATTGAACCCATCCATTCCACACAAACGGCACAAGAAACTAACGAAATCAACACTACAAATCAATCCAATGAAAATGACAAAACAAAATGCTTGAATACAAATCACATCTATCAAAATATACGAAAAGAACAACCCAAAGAAAAAATTTGGACAATACCATTTCTTTTAGGAAGTCCAAGAAACAAAGAATTTCAACCACCAGATCTTGAAATTGATTTTTTAATTGATTCAGGAGCAGAATCAAACATAATAAACATTCCCACATGGAATGAGATAAAAACATTACACCCAAAACTAACACCTCTTGAAACCTCCAGTAAACTAGCAACAGCACAAGGAACAACATTGGTAAACTATGGAAAAATTCAATTATTTCTTCTCCCCACAAGAACAATAGAGCAAAATAAAATTTTAAATAAACCATTTAAACAAATATTTCATATCACTGATATTAAACACAATATCATTGGAATACCATTTATCTCTAAATATATACCAACAATCAACATCTTGAATAGTAAAATACTAATCAAAGATAAATACACAAAAACAAAAGACACATCCCTAACATTTTTTCAAAGATTAAATAAACAACCACCATTCTTTTCAAAATTTTATCCAATATATAACCAACAAAGAAAACACATGAAACCACTATCAGGAAACATATATAATTTTTCAATAAAACAAGTTCACCAATATGATAAAAAACAAAATAAACAACAACTCTATATGTCAGACTTTGAATTCAAACCTATCCATAAGTTTTTCAAAATCACAATTTCATCCATAAAATATTTGAAAAACTCGAATTCAGATATTATTTCGTTACATGTATACAACAATACACCCTATCAAGTAACATTACCTTTAGGACTTTTAGGATATTGCAAAACCAACGCTACGATATCACCAATACACGAAAAAGCATACCGCGTAAATAATATACTCCAATTATTAGATATTTGTCAATCCACAATTCTTAATGAAGAATTATCCATAAATAATATAATAAGTATTGAAAAAAGAAACACAGATTATTTCACAAAAACCCCATATTTCAAACCTACATTCAACATAAATAACTATACAGAGAATGAACAGAAATTTTTAACAATGTTTAACTTCCAACATTCACAACACAAGACGAATTTGATAAGTTAGCCAAACAGCTAATAAAATATTCATCAGTCTATGCAACATCCAAATTTGATGTTGGCAAAATCAGTTCATCACTACATCTCCCATTAAAACCTGACGCAGTTTTCAAAAACAAAGAGCAAGTAAAGTACCAATTCATTTACACGATAAAGTGAACAGATTACTCGATATCTTAGAACAATACAAAATTATCTCACCGGTAAACAAAGAAGAACAACTAAAAGGTAACACATTTATCAACCCTGTTATCATCCTAGCAAAAGGAGAATCATTAAAAATAGTTCTAGACGCTAGATATCTTAATTCACTAATAGACGAATCAAAATGCAATTGGCCTATTGAACCAATACAAGTTATTTTAACAAAAATAAACGGAAAATACTTTACAACCGCAGATATGAATAGTGCATATAATCAAATGCCACTAGATGAACAATCGCGACGCTTAACACAATTTGTTATTGGAAATCAGCAATATGAATTCAACCGCCTATTCTATGGAATATCCATAGGACCAGCAGCATTTTCAGCTTTTATGAGCAAAATTTTTAGACCACTAATACTCAAGAAAAACGCAATCACCTATTTAGACGATGTTTTTATGCAATCACAGACAAAAGAAGAAATGTTCAATGTTTTAGAACACTATCACAAAATACTTCAGAATGAAAATCTGAAGGCCGCCCCCGATAAATCACACTTCTTTTTAACACGAGTTAAATTCTTAGGACACAATATAGAAAGAAAAACAATCACTCCATTAAAATCACGCATTGATGCTATTCAGAAGCTCAAACCACCAACAAACAAAAAGAAAATCCAAGAATTCCTTGGAATGTTAAATTTTTTAAGCAAATACGTCTATAAAATGCAATTATACCTAAGACCATTCTATAAAATACTTAGACAACAAAATAATTTTGAATGGAACACAGAACATCAAGCAAGATTTGAAGAAATTAAAAACTCTTAACTGAACAAATTTCGAATACAATTCCAGATCCAAATCAACCATTCTATGCAATGTGCGATGCATCGAATTTTGGCATCGGCGCAGCATTATTACAATCACACAATGGTACAAACAAAATGAATCTTATATCAGCAAATTCTCGATTATTCACTCAAGCAGAGCTACGACTCTCAACTCTAATGAGAGAATGTACAGCCATAATATATACACTAACAGAATATGAATTTCTGATACTTGGATCAAAACATCCAACAGTTCTATTCACAGATCACAATCCAATCATTTTTCTCTTTACACAAAAATCTAATCCAAATCACCGAGTTTATAGATTTCAATTAATTCTAATGAAATTCCCAAACTTACATATAGTTTGGACAGCAGGAAAGAATCTTGCATTACCAGACACTTTAAGTCGAAATACACCACCTGAATTACTTACACGTAAAACTACAGTTGAAATACCCAAAAATATAAAATTTTACCTTGCAGAAAACGAAACATCACCCCGACTAGAATGCAAATATGCAGTAAAAACTGACGTTGAACAATCACAGATAAATAATCTACAACACTTCCCACTTTATTTAGATTGCCAAAATAACCACTACGAAGTTGATCTACTTGGAACATCAACTTTTAAACCAATTCCATATTCACAATGGATAAAAAATAACACCCAACAAAAAAGAGTAAAACAACACCCGCATAAAAAAGACCTTTTTCCGTTAATTAAAAAAGAAAATCTAACTGATAAAATAAATTTATCAGGACCACAAACAAACGATTCAAAATACACAATAAATCAAGTTTTTGACCTCCATGACCCACTTGATACAATTTCTTTATCTAAATTAGAAATTGAAAACATTTTTCTCCCCCCAACAGATGAAATTACAATTAATACTTTGAAACAATATCAAAATCTTGACCCAATAATTAGACAACTAAAATCATGGCACAAATATAAAACTAAACCCGTAAAGGCAGATACAACTATTTTAGGAAATAAAACACTCCTCCGATATTTTCGAAAATTTAATAATACAACAATTAATGAAAACACAGACCTTCTAGAATACCAATTAAATGAATCTACAGTTCCCTGTCTCCCTTTAAGTATGATTCTCATAGCTTTTAATATTTCACATACACAAAACATTAAAGGACACTCTGGATCAGAGAAAACATATTCAAATTTCATACAAAACTTTTATTTTCCAAATGCACCAATCTGGATAAAAGTACTATGCAATGATTGTATAGTATGTCAGCTAAATAAACCTTATCCAAATCAAAAACAATTAGCACAAAAACAAGATTTTAAAGGACAAAGTTTGTACTTTAACCACCGTATTTCATTTGATACAAAAGGACCAATTTCACCATCATCCGAAAGAAACTCCTACATTATGGTAATTGTTGACGCATTTACACATTATGTAGCACTTAACCCAGTACCACATTGTAACGCTTATTACGCTTACACAACACTTTATGAACACTGGATAGCCAAATTCGGACTACCAGAAATTTTAGTTACAGACAACGGTACGGAATTCATTAATAATGAAATCATCACACTATGTCATTTATATAACATCAAACACAAACCACGTACATCTCACGCACCTTGGATAAACGGCTTAGTCGAAGGTATGAACCGTTCACTACAAGAATATCTTAGATGTATCATCAATGGAAATGATACAAGCTACACCGAATGGTCAGCAGATGTAAAACTATTTCCCTTAGCATATAATTCACAAATCACGACAACTCTAGGAATGTCACCATATGAAATGGTTTTTAATCAAAAGCCACGCAAACCAATTATGTTTACAGCAAACTCTCATCAAAATGCACAAAGTCATTGTCAACCGAATAAAGACTCAATTTGTTATAACGTACCTTTACACACACACGATGAAGATCATTTTCATCACCCACAAATTCTTAAATTAGCCTCCGGTACACACACCAAATGGATTTTAAACAGAGATAAAAAACACAATGAAATTTACCAAAAAGTAACAAAAAAGTTGTTACAAAGGCAAAACATTAATGAACAAATAAATTCACGCTTTACACCAGCCTCCGATTTAAAAATTGGAACATTTGTTTTAATACTCAATTTTAACACTCAAAAAGGAATTTCTAAAAAATTACAACCCCTTCGTAAAGGACCATACCAAATAATTGCCAAACCCACTGATGTCGCATATAAAATAACCGACTCAGACCAAAAAGAAATTGTTCAACATCGAAACAACCTATTACCTTTTTACCCAAAAGAATACGCACTACGCGAACTAACTGAAATATATTCTTTCACAGGTTTAAACGTTATTCAAAATAACCCACATACGGAAAATAAAACAAAGGAACAACATGACATTCACCTCGAAAACCAAAATAAAAAATCAACTAAAACGAAAAACAATACAAAAAAGCTAGATCAAAATATACCTCAAAAAGAAAGAAAAAATAGAAAAATGACAGAAAAAATAATACCCCAAGAACAAATCGACAAATCAGAACATAGAGAGTCATCACGACTTAGAAATCAACCACGTAATAACTATAAAACATTCATCCCACAATCTAAAATATTAAAGAAAGTCGAATTTCAAAAACAGCTTTAATTTTATATTTCATAATCTTTGCACCTCTGAAATATTTTGAACTTTCATTTTTCAAAATAACATGCTGACAAACACGCAGCGACTCTAGTTCATAATTAGCCAATAGGATTCATCCAATCCGTCACCTTCTCTAACTCTAGCACAAATCAACTAGACGAACGATATTAAACAACAGGCATATCTATAACTATAACTTTGCGACGTCCAGGTCAAAAATAAGCAAACCAATCCAACTTGACAACTAAAATAAATATCACCATAATATCATAACCCTCCCTTATCTAATAACCCAAAGATCAACAATATTTCCCCAACTCAGACCTCAAATACCCCCAAAAACAAATATGTTAAATTAGCCTAAAGTAAAAGAACGAGCATTTTAATTAGCCTAAAGTATAAAAATCTCAAAAATACCCCAGATCATTTGACAAATAAAAATAAAGAAAAAGAAGACCTCCCGATCACCATAAAATTTGCCCCCAACAATTTTTCACAAAACTCAACCCACTTGTCAAAAAACCATTAAATAATTCGACCACACTTGAAAATTGCCTCAAACAACAAAAAAAATTTGATCGAGAAGCCATTTCTTAAATGCTCTTCTCTCGACCAGTCAACATAATTCTTAACATTCTCATAAATTTTTTAACGATATTTAAACTTTTAATCATATTTCTTTTTGATACCTTTGAATCTTTTGTAATAATCTTAATCATTTTTTGCAATATTTTTTAAATTTTCTATTCCATATTTGAACTATACCTCCAACTTTCAAAAGCTATTGAGTATATCCACAGGTACGATTCACAAAACTTATCTAAATGATACGAACCATTTTTAGTAGAACAGATATTTTTTTTACTATTTGTAATTTTTATAACATTTCTATCATCCCTCATCTTGACAATATGCAAAAGTATAAAGAAAGCAATCATCACATTTGCCCTAGCAACAATCCTCCTAATTCTTTTTCTAGAAGAATACTATAATAAACATAAATTTTTTCACTAAAAGAATAAATAAAAAACCATCAAAAATTGCTAACCAACAATCACACAGTCAGTCTTCACCGACATCATCCCAAGATAACCCAACACCACCTTCAACTACCCAAAACCCCCAAACATCTACACGAATTTCCTTTCAAGATAACCCATATACCTTTGAAGAACGACACGCTCGCTTATCTGAACCACTAGAACCAGTTCAACGACAAGCACCTCTAAGTGAACCAACATATAACTTATACCCAACACTACCACAAGAATTAAGTAGAATACAAAATCTTAGTCAAAACCAAAATACAGTCGAAATAAATAGACAAATTATACATCCTCGACGAAACAGAAATTTTCAAACTCCCCGAGTTCATTTTGATATACCTCAATCCCCATCACAAAGTACTCCAGAAAACCCCATTGGTATATTACCAGAAACCCCTACGCTTCTTTCACAACGTAGCACCTCAAGCTTACCCTCAGATTACTTAGGTTCAACACCAACATCTGAACAAATACGTGAAAATCCCTTTAACCCCACAAACCAAACATCACGACTACCATATTGGTCAACACATTCATTCACACAAGGTGAACCAAATTTAATCAATGATCCAATAGATATTTCTACGGATACAACAACATCCTCATCACTACCAGAAACATTATCACTACCATCAACACCATCAATAAGCCAGATTTCACCAACGCCTTTTAACTTAAATTTCCCAAATAACCTCGACGCTAGATATCGAGAACAATCATCAACAAATATTCCTTTAAGACTAGACTGGAATACATTCACAGCACCTCCACCATTATTTGGACAACACCCAGAAAGTAACCGACTCCACAACTGGGCACTCAATAGACTACAATATAGACAAGACATCCACGAAGACATTCGTGATCATAACATCCAAATACTCCAACAAAATAGTCTACAATTAAAATTTGAAATCACGGTTAAATTAAACAACATTACTCAACATCCCTACCCATTAAACCCACCAAATATAACAGCTCAATCACTACCACCACCATATATAACAACTGAAGTAATATACAAATACGACAGATATACCAAAAAGACAATTGGTTACATCACATTTTATAACCCATACTCAGGACTATCATACACATGTATATTCTAAAAATATTGATTTTTCTCCAACTCTTTTTTCTAGTAATCTCCAATCAGAACATAAACCCTTCCCCCCGCACAGGACCCCAAGATTTATTAGTAACACATTACGATTGTGAAGAAAATGAACAAAAAACACTACACAAATATGCAATAAATCAAGTATCACAATGCGAAACAGAACCACAAGCTGTAGAAACTACAAATGTAATAGCGACACTTTATTCAAAAGCCCGAGCAACAACAGTTATAGGATATAAATTCACAGCAACATTTTCTGAAAAGAAAGTACATTGTTCACAAGTCTCAAATGGAAATAAAAACCGACTTGACCACGAATCATTCTACCAGAGTAATATCGAACGACTTTTACATCTCAATCC
Organism: Symsagittifera roscoffensis; assembly: GCF_963678635.1. Classification (NCBI taxonomy): domain Eukaryota; kingdom Metazoa; phylum Xenacoelomorpha; order Acoela; family Convolutidae; genus Symsagittifera; species Symsagittifera roscoffensis. The sequence goes on along the minus strand of NC_087063.1, from coordinate 3,275,020 downwards.
CGAAGATTTTAAAAACGAGTTACTCCGACTAAATATCACAAGAAATAAAAACGCAGATAGAAAGTTAGTATATTTCCAAGTTTTTTCAGATTCTGTACATCAAGCAGAACTTGAAAGATATCAAGGTCATATAAAATTAGATGAAAAATACCCATACAACGGCGCACACGGAAGATTAACTTATGACATACACGATAAACACTGGATACCACATATTGGTATAAATAACCCATCAAACTGCAAAGCAGACACAAAAAATAAAGGATATCAAGAAATAATGTTTTTCGATTGGAAAATACAACTCGAAAAAAAAACAACTCACACGCGATTTATCTGACAACACAATGATCTATCAAGGAATTAGATTACCTTGTAAAAACGATCAAGGCTATTGTGACCCTACAACACGAACACAAGCAACAATTGTTTGGTTCCCCGAAGACACATGTACAACATTTCAAGTAGCAAAAATACACGCTCGTAAGATAAAATTTCACGAAAAATATTTTATACAATCAATTCCATATGAACAAGTAAATCCATCACGAAAACAAAGTTCTAATTTTAGAAACATACACAATATAGAAAATAAATTGACACGTTTTCAAATATATCAAGAAACAGAACTTGCATGTAAATACAGAAATCCACTTCACAAAACACAAAACTCCGAAATATTAGTTGAATACGAAAAAGGATTCGACATGACCACTGGAAAAGTAAAAATCGACCCATACGCCACAAGTCATCCTATAAACGAAGGAACATCATATATACCAGTTAATTTTCAAAAAAGTAAAGGTCAACCTGGTGGACATCTAAAGCCCCATGACACTAGAAGCACACGTTTACAAGAATTATCACCAATGAATAGTTCATATTTCGGTAATATCCACTATGATTTTCACTTAGATATGAAATTAGACTACACAATTAGCCGAATTTTTCAAGAAATGTCACTCTCTGAATTAGAAACACTTCACCAACTATGCGAATTAGAAAGGACACAAATCCTACAATCACTTGCACTAGCAGTATTGAAAATACCCTACGCAGGATATTTACTATCAGGAAATAGATCAAATTTTTTAGACTATGAAGGAAACATTTTATGGTTTTATACCTGTACCAAAAAAGTATCACCACTATATGTTTTTGAAGATAAACGATGCTATAAAAGAATCCCTATCTTTTATAAGAATAAAGTACATTTCGTTGACACACTTTCAAGACGAACCTATTTCTGGGATACCGCAGTCCCATGTGGATCAGAAAACAGCCACAATGTAGTACAACTGAACCCTGATGAAGATAAATATTACCTTCTTACCCCATATTCCACATTAATGCAATCACTCAAAAATTTTCACCTGAAAGCATTAGAGCTATCGCTCGAAACCCAAATATTGACCTACAATCAATTGGAATATCCAAAATCCGATATCCAACATCACATTAGAACACAACAATTCCAAGAATTATTAACACAAATGGACACTATACAAAGACAATCAAATGACCAAAACTTACGCAAACTTGCCGAAACCGCAGGATTTGCAGATATTTATACACAAGACTATAGCGGATATTTTAAAGACATTAAAGACTATATATATCTAAACGGTGAAAAATACCGACCACAAGATATCTCACCTATAAATATTTTTAGCTTTGTTACACTCAAAAATGAAATTCTTGATTTTCTAGGATGGCCCTATTACATCTTAGAAAAATTAACTATTTTATACGCAATGTTTAACTTTATAGGATTTCTTTTTTCACTTTTAAAAGGAATCTATAAAACATGCGCTATACACACACAAGTAAATAGACAAGCAAGTGTAGCACGCATACTATTTGCAGGATTTTTTGGAATTTTTTCATCATCAATAAACAAAATTCTTTTAGACGCACAAATAAAAGAATACAACACAAAAATAGCAACAAGACAGAACACATATGACGAAGAACATAACAATGTAGAAATAACGCCTACAGCACCACAGTTACCACCCATACCTCATAACCATCCATTATCCCTAGTCCCACGAAATTTTCGAAATTTAGCAATAACACATAATCCAAATTTTAGACCAACCATATCACAAAGTCCCATTCAACATATAATGACACCTCATTCACTAGATGAAAATACATATGAACAAATTATAGAACAACCCCATACCACCGCTTTTCAGTCTCAAAATAAAAAAATTTTTAGCCCACGATGAGCCGACAACTTGGATCCCTACACCGCTCAAATTCCCATCCAACCAACCTCAATACTCCAATTACAATAATTCCACTTTTTGCTTTCCCGCCACCCGATTTCCCAACCAATAATATAACATCAGGTATGAATTCAGACACTAATTCACATATCTCAGTTTTATACTCAATTTCACAACTCAATAACCCAAATATTGAAACCCCTGATGAATTTGCAGACTCTGAACCATCTCCATCCAATAATTTTCAAACCAACTCCTCAGTTTTTTCAAAACCCCCTTTTCAACCAATCCCACCAAATAACCCACTCCCATCCATTTCTACACCCTCTGATGCTTCACAAGTCACCCCAACCTACTCTTCATTTCATTCAGATCGATCATCCAATTCTCCAGACACTCCCCAAATCTCCCAAGAACTAGATAATTTTATCACCCTACAACAACAACCCTTCCACCTTGACACCCCCACTATAAATCAGATTTCATCCACAATAGAATAATCAAACCCACCTACCCCTACACCCTCTTCAGCTTATACCGCATCATTAGCACCATCATCCACATCCACCGAATCATCAAATAGCACTAATAGAGCTTATCGCACTTTCAAAAGAAAATTCCCAAACCATCCATTTCCAACAAAACCAGGAACAGCCCGTGAATATATTAATCATCCAAATCACACTAACACGAAAGATTTTTTAGCAATCACCTTACCTTCATTTCCACAGTATACATTGAACACCCCTAACGACACTAACGACACACGTAGTTTTGTAGATGAACAAGTTTTAATGCCTACACTTCATTGGACATCATATTATCATTTTACTAACCCCCTTTGCCTACCTTTATCTAATACTCACATCGATATAGAAAGAAATCAAAATATGCTATATCGACTCACCACACCACTAACACATAGACAATTTACTTATATAGGATATAAAAAGTCACTAAAAACATACACTGCACACCGAGCTAACGAATATACGCTAGAATATTACGATCACATTATCATCCGAGCTAACCAAGACCAATTTTTAGATGATGATCGCTTCGCTAACCCACAAATCACAGAAAAATTCTTCATCAAAACACCATATGTATTTACACTCAATATATTTGATCGCAAATTCGACCACGTCATTTCTGAAGCACTAACCGACATGATAGCTTACGAAAGTTTTAAAGGAAGATTTCAATTATTTTCACTAACCTTCAATTTCCTTGCACCACAAGAACGCGATTTGCACTGCTCACACGACATTATGTTACGCACTAAACAAACCCACACATATACATATTATCGCTTCATACAAAATCATTTTGATCTACACACTCCATCAAGACAACCACACCACCGTTTTCAATTTATTAACTCTAAATACACTTCACCATTTTTTCTTAACTTCACATATTGCATCAAAGATACTAACCTTCACGGTATTCTTCGCAATTATGATCCCATAACCCAAATGTATATTTTTTGTCCCATCACGAAGACCTTCAACGCAGAAGAATCCAGACCCTTCCTTATCCCACATGAATTTATTCAACCTATAGAAATCCCGATATTAGAATTCATCCACAACACTAAATACAATCACAAATTATATAATCTCATCCAAAACACACCTTATGAGTTTGCAGTTGGCACTGAAGAACTAAAAACTATTAAAGCACTTCAATTGCTTTGGCCACTGCTTCGAACTAAAAACATCATTCGCATACTAGCAAAATTACTAACAAATTCCGACAACATACACGACATCTTCCCCCACGGTTTTTTCCCCGACGACTAACAGGTAAGTATAATTTATACATATTCTTCACTAATAATTTTGAAATAAATACTAACTATTCTTTATCCATGTCTTATTTAGATTTTTAGTCTTCATCCCACGATCATCTGCAAATTACACAAAAGAAAAATAAAAAATAGAAAACTTCTTCAAATTCTTCAAAACTCTATTAATATTTTGCACTACATAAATTCAATAAAAATCATACCAATGTAGTAAATTAATTTATAAATTATTTCCCTAAAAGCAGTAATTCTAATAATGATGAAAATTTGTAACTTAATTTTTCCCCAAAAAACTAGCAGTAAAATTGAAATTCTATGTAGTAAATTGATAAAACGAAAATGCAGTACTAACCTTTTGATATTTCCATTCACTCGCACAAAAATTCTATCCAAACTCGCACAGCTCGCCCACGAAGAATTGTTTAAATAATGAATTTCAGTTTCAAGCTTTCACACTCAACAACTCTAACACACGATAACACGTTTCAAACTTTCCTTTAACCCGGTTGGAAAGGAATTATATACTAAACAAAACTAACCAATGCAGCTTACTAAACACCACAAATCATAGAATAACAGCATGACTAAAGAAAGGAAACCAACGGTACCCAAACCGGATTAACCCAGTTTAAAACTGGATAATTTATTCTTTTGAAGACTATTATAAAGTCTAAGAAAGAAATAATAAAACACAAAAAAGTCGAAAGACAAACCCATACCAAAAACAATTTGATTTTTGAAAAAAGGACACAACGAACGAAACATAAGAAAAACCACAATAAACCCAACATAAAACGTTATCACATAACAGGACCTCTCACAGAAACCGCACGAAATCATACTCCCACTCCTGGCCTAACCCACCAGAGAGGACGTCCTGAGCATGCTCTATAGCCGGCCTAACCCACCGAGCTACATCCACGCTTTGTGACCACACTTCTATTTTTAAAAAGAGGTACTCAAGGGTGAGTAACTCTTCAAAATAACCGAACTAAAACAAAAAGCTTTTGTGAAAACAACTAACCAAAATCATAATTAAAACACCGAACTAATAAAATTTTTATAAATTGTAAATTATACCTTGCAGTATATAGATCAGCATACAACACCAAAGACGAACATCCAAAGACAAAATGACCCCACTACACTCGAAAAAGAATGGCCAACCACAATCAATATGCCGTCCACAATCACAACTCAAAGGATTTAGAGTACGACTTGACTTCGCAGAAAAGGACTTCATTGAACTAGACCAATGACCACCTCGATGTTCAAGTATACGTACAGATCCGAGTAACCAGGCATCCCCTCCACGCACAATCTCCACGCCATTCCCAGACGAGGTTGAACACAAAAGAAGTTCTCTACATGAAACAGAAAAACCTGTCATAGCAAACCATTCTGAAATCAGATTTGAGTTTGTTGAGAAAACCCAGTCGTTGTCATAAGAAGACACAACGATTGATCCTGGAACTTCTCTAACAGGAGAACCCAGAAGAAATACGATGTTCGCCAAATACCAACGTCCATCATGCATCCTTTGAATTGCAGAAAAACTATTCTAAAAAACTCTGTAAAACCCGGATGGGTGGAACCTGATCTAAACTACATTTTATGATTGGATAAATTAGATATTTTACCACTGTAAAGTATTTAATATTAACCAATCATGATCCATCTAACTAACAACCCACTTATTTGTAAGTGCTGAGATTACTTGTAATTTCAGCACCAGAGAGATTTGAATTTAACTTAGAGATTAGTTGCCTCTCCAAGAGAACTTCAGCAGCCGCAATAAACCAGTATACCCTAGATCTATTGAGCCTAGCAGAGACTAGTTAAACAACCTGAGACTAGATAGTATAAGAGTAAGATTAGGATCGGGATTAGACTAAGAAGTTGCACGAATCTATCCGGCCGAAAATAAGATAGCGTGACGAGCAGACGGTGTACCCTATCCGAAATTACTCTATGAGTTAAGACCATCGGTTATAACTCACTACCCCTATACCAAAATATATGGCAAAAACTAGCCTACAATGGGTCCAAAAAACAGTTGTCAAGGAGTCAAGGTTGATGACATCTTTTAAAAATTCAAATTGAAAACCGCTCATCTTTTTTATAAATCGATCAAGAACCGCTCAAGATTTTGAGCGTCAATTGGCTGCAATGACTCATTTTCTGATGTGCTTTCAGAACGCTGTTTTAATGGTCGAAAAGTCTCCATAAACTCATAGTTACTAAGGCCCTTCTGACCACACTTTGAACTAAGAAGTTTCCCTACTAGAACATGAAATATCTAAAAATGGGTTGGGAAAAATGCATAGAGCATCGGGGAATACAAATTTAAGAAAATTAAATCTTTTTTGGTACATTTTTATTTTGGAATCGATTGCAATTCAGTCTTTTCGATGAGAAAAAGTAGAATGATGTTTTAAAAAACTACGAATACTGGTTGCGATATTACGAAGTCTCAGAAGCTCAAATTTTCCTCATTTTAACTCACGTCAATGTTTTTGAAAGAGCAGCAGAAAAAGAGTTGCTCAATTAATTGCAAAAAAAAAAACAAAAAAAATCATATTTTTTTGGTTAAATGTTTAATAAACTCCCCCTGATTAATTGCTAAGATAAATCTACGAAATGAGAGGGACGAAAAACAAACTCAAAGATGAAGAAAACCCTCGACAGGTGGCATGTTTACAAAATGTGATTTGAATTTTTTCATTTTTTCTCAGCAGGGGATGGTGGATTTTGTAAAAAAGAAGCGCTACAGGGGCAACAGCCAAAAAACTTAACTTAATACATACCACAATAACATACCAATAAATTGTACCAATATATATTTGGGCTCATTTGGACTCCTATCAGTGATAGTGAAATCAGATATTAAAATTTTATAGAGTATTTTATAATTCCAATGAAGACAACAGATTTGAATTTCTCTTCAGGAGAGAAAAGGCCGTACAAGGTGTCCGTAGATCCTTATGTAAGAACCACCTCTGTAGTTTTTGATTAAGACCGAGCTGTTATTTTTTGATGGTTAACCTGTCAATCAACTTTGCCTCGCCGTCAAAAACTGGAATGCGAAATGCCCGTTGCTCTAAAATTGAGGTAGTTTTTCATTTTTAAAATCGATTGTTTTAAGTTTCAGACAAAAATTTGGTTAGAACACAAAAAATTGTGCCACTTTTTTCAAGAAAGTGTTTTTACTTGCTTGGACGATTATATATTTTGTATGTAAAAACATTCTGAGGTTATTCTCGTTTTGCATTTTTTTGTTATTTGATTTATTAGATGTCGTAAAATTCGAGTCTTTTGTTTTCATTTCCATTTAAATAACTAGATGGCCTTTAAACACAGAAAAAATGGTTGATATCGTCAATTTATCAAACGAACGTTCAAATCTCAAATGCCTTGAATAAATTACAATTCAAATTATAAAATGCCAAAAAATTAAACTTTTTATTTTGGTTACTTCCAACTGGATGCCCAGGCAATGGATACCCGAGCTGTTTAACAAACGATAAAAAACATGTTTTTATTTCAAAGTTACATATCAAACTGACTTGGTCTAATAATCAAAATAAGTCATCTGAATTGGCTTAATTTTTGGTCGAAGAGTCTAATATATTACATACTCTCAATGCATTGATTACAGATACTTTTTGACTGCTAAAAATAACGTGAAGTTTTTGTACAACTTTGTTGAAAAAACACAGAGTTTATTGTTTAAAAACTCACTGTTTATTTACATTTCGTTTTTAAACCAATTATCTTTTGTTTATTGGTTGATATTTTGGGATAAATTTCGGCCATGCCTCAAGGAGGCTTTTCGCTGCTGAGTCGCGGAGTGGGTGCTAAGGTCCATACAAAGTCAGGCCATGACCGGCTGGACATAATCTACGAGCCACAGGTACTTTTCAAACTTATACATACAATTGCGTTTCATCAAGGACGAATAAGTCAGCAAGCCATTTTTTAAATTTTCAAATCACCCAGAAAAACCCGCCGTCGCAAAAAAAACTGGGTATAAATTTGACTATTTTTCAAAGTTGTGAAGTAAAAACCATTAAAGCCAACTTTGCGTTGCTCGGAAACTTTGGAACACAAAAAAAACGACTCGGGGCATTTTACATGTCGCTTTGAGATCGTTAAACGTTTGAAACGATTCTCAATGGTGGTGTGCGGACAAGCTTTGTTTTGATTCTGGTTTCAGATCGGCATCGCTGATTAAAATTATCTGGATAAAGCTGAAACGTGATGTTTAATAGCCGTTTCCGGAATTGAGTGCGTCTTTATAACTGCTTTTAATTATATCAGGTTGTGCAATTTGAGCAAATTGTTCAGTCTTGGCAGTTGCTTAAAAAGATGCAAAGGTTTTGTAAAATCATGCCCTCAAAATTTGCCCATTAAAAGAGTTCTTATTGGCCTGGCACAATTAGTTTAATTGGAAATAATGAAAAAAATATCGAGTCAAGGTCGCGCAAATTATATCAAATTATATCAAACTAAGCTTCTTGTTGGTACTAAAAAGCGTCCCAAAAAATGCATTAGTAGAAACAAAGAATAAAATGTCTTTTAATTTGCTTTGTACGTAGAAATGTATTTTAAGCGGTAAAAAATGGTTCTCAATCAAGAGAAAATGTTTTTTTTTAATTGACTAGTTTTTTCATATTGTTTGATTAAAATTATCGCATCGAGTATACGCATTTCAGAAAAGGAGAATTTTTGGTCCGAGATTGGTGGAATTATATAAAAAAAGAAATCCACTCAACAAAATGTCTCACTTTAGAATGTAGGGAAACAATAGAGAACAAAATTTTTTCAGAGCTAACCCCTTGCTTTTTCATTTGTCCAGTTGAGCTTCCAAAAAAAGATATACGCGTATTATATTAAAGTAATATTTGATAATTATTGCTCGGGATGGTTTGTCTTTTGTTCAGACTAAAATCGATGATCGAACCTATAGTTTTTAGCAGATAATTTTTCAATCAATTTCAATGATGATATCGAGTCGTGGAGTTTTACCAAGACCAAAGTTTTTCCGTTAAAATCAATTATCTGGCATTCTTTGTTTGAAAACAAATTAAACCCGCTAACAGTCAATTGAATGACAATCTTAAGCTTAAAGACAAAAAATGAATAGTGAAAAAAATCTTTTAAATTACTTTTAGTTTGCGTCAATTAAATATGAATTAAAATCAGCAATTTTTCTTTATAACTCCACACAAACAAACCCAATTCCACACAACAAACCTAATCATGTTTCTTCCATACAAACCCAATCAGTTTGATTTAACGCACTAAGCTTGTAATCATCATTTTTAGTACATTAGATCTTGTTACTGACAATAATTAGTGAGTGCATGGTCGCAATGTTTTTTTTTGCTCTTATTTTCATATTCAATTGATTGCTTATGCCTCAATTTTTTGCTTTAAATTTTTTTAGAATTAAAAAACATCAAAATGTTTCATAAAGTTTTTGCAAAACTTGACTTTTTTACTGATGGTTTTTAGTCAATTCATGAATGCAATAATGCATGATGGTTGCTCTTTTTTGGAGTTTCAGTTTTAGCAAAAAAATCATACCTAAAATGAGTTTTTTTTTAATTTAGTTTTTCACGTGATTCTATGGAGACAAAAACTTTTTTTTTGCGATATGGTATAAAAAAAATTTGGGGTTGAAATGGCAAAAAAAATATCATGAGATTTTATGCAGATGAAAACAGGTTTTGGTGGAATTATAAGGCGATATAATTGCTGTCAACATAATCATTTTTTTGCAATTATTTTTCATTGTTATTAGAAGGGCAGTCGGAACCTTCAATAATTTGCCCTGATAGCAGTCTTATCCGAATTGCACCGGGGACTTAATTTTCAATTAAATTGGACTAAGGGCGCATCCATATTTTCCAAACTTTACAGATAAGTCAATAGAAAATGCAATTAACGAATACAAAAAAAAATTATGCTCGGGATGATTTGTCTTAAATAAGACCCAATTGGTTAGTTACCAAAATATTGATTGTTAACACAAAAAAATTGTTAAAATGCGTTAATTCAATCACTGAACTTGCTGTAACTAAAAAAATTTACCCCCAGTATAGTTTTTCAGTTAATTTTGTTAGTTTTGTAATGCCCTAGGCTCAAAATTTCAACAAATTACCCAGGTTTGACTACTTTTTGTGAAACTATGGTGACTTGCAAATTGCCAGTTTAGTCATAACTGGGCAAAATTGTGCAAGGGATAGGCGCACATTTTTGTGTCTGTTTGTTCTTGGATTCCAGAGACAAGTCTTTAAACTTGCAATCCACTTACAAATTTTCCTTGGATTCCGCGTACAAATACCTGTAATATTAATATTGGCGGCCTATTTGTTTTGTCGCGGATTCGGCAACAAGCGAATATAGCTAGTTGTTCTGGTTCCCGCAACTGTAAGCGGATTCGGCAAAATGTACGTGGATTCCGCAATTTTGTTTGTGAATGAACTAAACCAGTTCTTGTATATGAACAATTAAAAGCTAGAGTTGGAATTTATAACGAGCAATGCGGAAATTAAAAACAAAGACGTGACGATTGTCAGCGAAATCAACGAAAAAAAATTTAAAACATGAGCGAAGTTGTATAATTTCGATCATGTTTCGAGATCGAAGTTGCTTAACTAAATCGGCGGATGTCACCTTTTAGTTTTTGTTAAACTTCCCAGCAAGCAAAATTTTCAAATTGAGTTGGAAATACCATCACCGAAAAGAAACAGTATTTGGGATATTACAATGGGTTCAAAAGGCTAAAGTTCAAATCAATATTATTTAAAATGAGACTGTTGATTAAAGATGGGAGCGAAAAAAGATTCACAAAATTTCTACAGCTGAATCAAACGTTAAGTCCAAAAACACAAATGTTTGTAAAAATGTTGCATTATCAATTTGTTCTGTTTTACTCGCACTTTGAAAAAAATTGAAAATAAGCAAAATTGAAACAATTTTTTAAAATTGAATTGAAAAGAACTGATCAATTTATTTTACTTCAGCTTGTTCAGTTGGCAGAAATTGAGATCAATTAATTAGCTGACGTCAATTTGTTCAGTTGGCAGGAACTAAGATCGAAGTTGGCTGTAAACAGGCAGGATTGAGACAGCTGTTTGCCACCGTGTCAATAAAACATTTAATATAAAACCCTAGCACATCAGTAACTGGAATGCTAAAACAGAATGCGGGTTTCGCTTCCAACTCGCGGATTTCGGTTACAGTTGCGGATTCCGAAACAGCTCAATTTTTATTATACCCATATTTTATTATTTGATTGTGGATGCCACAAACTGTTCCGAATTTCGCAAACTCGTCTATTTTTGGAGCAATTTTGATCTGTACATTTTTTTAGCTTTTTTTGTGGAATCCAAATTAACAAAAAAAATCTGAAAATCTAATTTTGCAATAAATTTAATTTTTGCCTGTTTTGGAATACACATACTCGTGATGGTCATTTTAAGATAATAAGTAATTAATAAACGCAAATTAGATTCCAATTAATGCGTAGCGTAGCATAAGCGAAAGCGGGGTTAACCTTACTCAGAAACCATTCCAAATTGTTTTGAGGAAGTTAACTAATGGGTCCAAATAACTCGTTAGCAGATGAAAACTATCTCCGCTTTGGAGTTTCATGGATACTAATTGTTTTTATTGGGTTTTAGATCATCTGTTAAAACTTGAACATAAGCAATTATAGTTGGTTAAAAATGAATCATAAGTCTTGTAGATTTCAAAGCAAAAAATTGTTCTCAATCGCTTTTTATTAAATTTTTAGTATATTAATTTCAAACTTTTTACGAAAAAAGTTATAATACTTCTTCTAAATTATAAATCAGTTTTTGTTATTTTTCTACTGCGAACTTTTTCATTTGTTCATAAACTTTTTAAATTTAGTTGTGTTACTTTGTTGTCCGACTCAATTTTACATTTTTCTTAAACTCATTCGCGTTTTAACATGAAACTCTAAAATTGCGAGTGGTGGAAGTCTTACCAAATCAAATTGAAAATTTTTCCCTAAAAGAAAAATCAATTGAAAATGTTAACTAAAAACTGCTTCATTTACAGTAACTTTTTATTTGACAGATTAGAACATGAAGGGCTTTGCACTAATATGTGCAGTTCTGTTTTTTTATTATTATTATTTACTGCAGTAACTAGGGACAACACAATAACTGCTGCTGATGTCAAGGCAAACAATAATAAACAAGCTGTGTAACAGATTGAATAATGGGAGAAACCTGTTTCTAGTTAATTTATCCCTTTTATTTTTGATTATACAAAAGTATGCTCTAACTGTCAAATAAAAAGTCTAACCTGAAATACAAACGGAATTTTGACACATTTAAAAAAACTTTAGGACTGGCTGAGTGTCGGTGGTCGGCAATTGTCAGTCCCGAAGTACTCCAAAGACGACTCGTTAGCCAATAAGAGCTCCCACAATCTGCTCCAATCAGTGCAGCCTCTGCCTCCCATTGGCCACCGAACTAATGCTGTCGAGCCGAATGTGGACCAGGATGACGTCACGAAAAACGAGATCAAAGATACCGAAAGAGATACTAGAGACAGAGAAAGGGAAGAAGACGTGATTAAAAACTATCCAACCAAGTAAGAAATAAGGACCAAGTTAACATCCTCCCCCCAAAGCCTTTTCGGGGGAGGATGTTGACTTGGTTCTAAGTTGGGATTTTTCAGCGAATCAGAATAGAGCATTTTACATGCAGCGCTAAGTAGATTTAAATTAAAATGAACGCTGGGGTGGAGTCTTAACTTGGTAAATTTGGGGGGGGGGGGGGGGGATGTTAACAGAAATAATCTTAACGAGTTCTATTCTGCTTGCAAAGTGTATTCGTAACTTAAAAGATAGAGACGGGCTCATGATTATCAAAAAGTTTTAATGCAATTTGTTTTAGTTTGAATAATTTTCCCCCGGTTCTCTCAAAACTATAAAAACAATCAAATTTTGTCAGGAAGTCAAATGATTTTTAGGAAAAACTATATTTGGGTACTGGCTGAAGATTTTCGCGAAGACAGCGTTTCATTTTCAATTTCACGCATTTTTCATGCTTTTTCATTCAATGATCTTGAAAAAAAACCTAAAACTGAGTGCAATGCTCGATTTTAAAGCTATATTTTATGTTAAAAACCATGATTAGTTTGGATGAAAAACGATTTCAAACTACCTGACGAAGACTCATTGCAGAAATAAATAGTATTTTACTTAAAGAAAGTAAAATTTTAGACAACCTTGGACCGGTTCAATGTCATCGGTGAAACGAACTTTCTCGACCCGGAAGGGAGCTCTCGTTTTATACTCTGAAGATTTCGCCGACAAGTTCGAGGGAGTCCTGCCAACTTTCACAGCCGAAGACTACAGCGTGCACTCGAAGCCGACAATTCGCGCGCCAAAAGTTCCTAAAAAGGAAACTTATCAAGCCTTCGACTCGGTGATTGAAGATGCAGAGCCGAAGCAAGAGAAAGAAGAAAATTTGAAAACTTGTGGCGACCTCTACCGGTCAATTTTGTCATTCGGAAAAGTGAGCATGTTTAAATAATGATTTCGCGGATCAAGTGAATAATCCCCCCCCTAAATCAAATTGGGGAGGATTACGTTCACTTGGCTAAAAGTAATATTTTTCAGCCAATCAGGTTTGAGCATTGTACATGCAGGCCTTACTGCTTGAATTTACAATTTAATTTTAAGGGGAGATTGTTCATTTGGTCTTTTCAGGGGGGAGATTGTTCACATGGGCTGATTTGGTATCTGGGTCTTTAGTGGTTGTTTCAGTAGCGTGTCGAGGGTGAAGGGGGTTGATTACGACCGTTTTTCCTCAATATACTATATACACTATTGGCTGACAAATTTGCGAGGGGAGCGCGCACAAAAAAAAAACATTTTTTTGATCAAAACTTATCAGAAACGTTCAAAAACGTAATATGTGACCTGTTTTTTTTTTTAAATTTGCTTAGAAGCTTAAATTTTTGCCAAAATAGGGTATTTATAGGGTTTTAAAGCAGTTCAGAAAGTCACTTAAAAAAGATCGCTTGTTTTTTCGATTCGCTCCCCCCCCCCCTCACCTAGAAAATTCCCGTACACTCCACTCAGTTGTTTTGCCTCGATTGGGCATCATACTCACTAGTATCTTTGTATACTTTTTTTGCACGTTAGCGTTAGCTGTTTTTGAGTTAGGCCATTATTTTTCGCTTTCATTATAAAGGATCAAAGGGATTGCAAATTTAAAGATTAAAGATACCTAAAATTATTGTCTCTTCGAGACGGATCTTTGGATTTTATCAAGAAAAAATAAGATTTCCCCCACCAAAAAAAAACATATTCCAGAGTTTGTCGTCGAGTTTTTTTAGCACTTCGAAAATTATATAAAAAACACAGGCAATTTTTTTGTATAAGGTCGAAAACTCCGTGTTTGGGTACTTTTTGGAAAGTTTTCACTAGCTAATTTTTTCAAAACGGTATTTCTTGATCGACTATTTCAGAACGAAGACGAAGAGTATGAGTTCAATTTGAAGATCAAACCCGAGCGCCACAGGAAAGATGAGCGTCAGATCCGACCTGGCTTTTCGGCCAAGAGATACATCAACACATTCAGCTTCACCTGGGACCCCTCAGTTTTCGACAATCTCAGAAACGAAGGTAACAAAGTGTAATCTGTATTTTATTCTAGGAGGAAGTTATAAAGGAAGTTATTTAGATGGGAGTGCGGTCAAAAAGTAGACAACATTTACTTCATACCGGTCAAAAAGTAGACAACTACTATATTAACCAATTAGAATCGAGACCAGAAGGCAAATTTAGGAAAGAAATATTTTTTAATGATATTGTAAAAGATCATCAATAATCATCCCCAAAACCAAGGCGCGGATCTCGAGGGGGGCGAATTTTGAGCTCTCCCC
>NC_087063.1:3228584-3259841 GCF_963678635.1 Symsagittifera roscoffensis | reverse complement strand
CGCCGAAGTCGCCGAAAGATGCCGCCGAGAAACAAGAGGGATCTTCTCGACCTCTCTCTACTGTGAGAGCCATCAGTGCAAGAAGGAGGAAGACCCCTTCTACCAGGGGGTCAGGGGAAGGGGAGACGGGGGAGAAAGAGACGGAGAGGGAGGGGGAAATGGAAGATGTGGAATATCCAGAACTCCCAGTTGAAGACAAAGTGGTAAATGAACTTTGAAATCAAGACAAATAGACTAAATTTTCATAAAAGTTTGTTTTTTAAAACAAGAGTTATTCAGTGAAACACTTGATAAAATTGATTTTTGGCATGAATTTGCAAATCAGATGGTTTCAGTTCGCTGATTTTTTCAAATATTATGTCAAAACGTTGGGTTAACTGCTATGTGTTCACAGATTTCTTGCTTTTGGTTATATCGATCTGCAAATTTATATTCCGATGCACACTACTTTTTAATATATTTTTTCTACACATGATCAGAAAAAAAACGTTCACCCCAAGATACGGAGTAAATATATCAATAAATGAGCTTTTTTTGGGTCGTTCATGGCAGTTCGTCAAAGAATTTGCTTCTTCAGGAAATGTTGACCGAGATTATGATGCAAGCGGCGGAAGAGTACGAGAAACAACAGTCGCCCAAGACAATAGCCGAGCAGCTGGCGGAGGCTGAACGGAAATCAGTAGAGGGAGAGGGGGCTGAGACCCCACCCGAAGTGACTCATCGGTCAGAGAGGGGGGAAGGCGAAGGGGAAGGGGAAGGAGACCAAACTGAAGTTCCCAGTATAATGGACTTTGACCACAAAACTGATTTCGACCAAGCTATGGAGGTCAGCTAATCGTTCAGAATAAAAAAAAACTTTTTCATTATTTGTTTCTGTCTTCATTGATTTTTCTTTTGAATTAAAAACTGCCTAAAATTGAACAACTTTACTTTTTTGGCTCAAAATGTTTGAAATTGCATTTTTTTTTGCTTTTATCGAAAGATATCCATCGATCAGGCGTCCGCTATAAATTTGGAAAATATAAACC
Organism: Symsagittifera roscoffensis; assembly: GCF_963678635.1. Taxonomy (NCBI): domain Eukaryota; kingdom Metazoa; phylum Xenacoelomorpha; order Acoela; family Convolutidae; genus Symsagittifera; species Symsagittifera roscoffensis. Next base: position 3,258,813 of record NC_087063.1, on the reverse strand, counting down.
AGTAGCAGATTAAGGGAGGGTGGCGGGTGGGGGCGGATGCTTCTTCTTTTCAGGGATTCGACCCCCGCCGACCCCCCTTTGTACTATTTTGAGATATCCATTTTTGGCTGACTCACCCTAAAACTTTTCTAAAGGCGCCTTTGGCGCCAATATATATTAATTTTGAGAGGGGAGCGCGCGCCGAAAAAAAAACGCAATTTTTTGTCAAAAAAAGCCTAAAAATGTCTTTCTTGGCCTGTTTTTTTCAAAAATTTGCATGCGGCGCAAAAAATTTGGTCAAAATGGGGTCTTTATAGTGATTTGGGAGAGCTCAGAAAATCAATTTGGTCGACCTAAAAAAAAGGTCGACAAAATATCCGCCCCCCCCCCCCCCGCTCCCCTCGAGAATATCCTTGATCCGCCCCTGATATAGACAAACAATACTGAAAAAATGTATATTTTGTATTTTTATTTTCGTCTTTGTATCATATTTCTTGCATCTTTCGTTTTATCATTTATAAATTCAACCTAATGCTTATTAATTTACACTTCTAATTTTCTCAGAATGTAATTGATCACGCTACGCAAGAGGTTGAACCTGAACCCGACACGCTTGATAAGATAGACGAGGAGCCCCCGACAACCACCGAACAGAAACCGAAATCAGCCGAGAAAGAAGAAACAAAACCGACAACTCCGAAAGCCGAAGATGTACCCAAAACACCAGCTGCCGAAGATATACCCAAGACACCAGCTGCCGAAGATATACCCAAGACACCAGCTGCCGAAGATGACAAAGAAGTTGAACCAAAAGCAGAGCAACCGGAACCAACCGCGGAAGAGCCGAAACCGATTAGTCAGCAAAGAACACCTCGGAAACTCTCTCCAAGTGAAACACACCCGATGGGCCGACCTTCAATTGGGGGAGACTTGGATGAGCAAAGGTCAAATATCAGCTCGCAAGGGTCACAGAGGTCACTAAAGGGGTCAAAGTTCAAAGCGGTGATTGGAACAGAGGAGCCTGCACAGGATCCAGCGAAGGTAAAAGCACTCAGACAAGAGTTAGACAATATATTTATAAAAGTTATTTTTTTAAACATATTTTTTAAGGTTAATTCAAAAAACGTAATTAAACAGAATTCAGCATTTTGAAAATACGTTACAATCACTTTTTGTAGCTTTTAGTGTAGGTTTTTTCTTGAAAATGAAACTGAAGTGTTAAGCTAGATTTATAACCGAAGCTTTAATTTGCTAATTTATCGTTTTAAGTGTTCACTTTGTTAGGTTGAACTGAAATAGGCTTCTACTTTTCAAAATTCTTCTAATTTGTAGAAATCTGTTGGACAAAAATGTGTTTTAAATTGATTTTGAAACCTGATGTTAACTAAAAAACTACTATGCAAAAAATCTGGTAGGTTGCCCCGGTTGACCCTGGCCAGCAACTGATTGACATGAAGATAGAGGGAAGCAGTCAGCCCTCATCCCGGAAGGGCGAGCGACCCAGTCCGAAGGAGGCTGAGAAACCGGAGGAAGTTCCGGCTGAAGCAACTGGAGCTGACGAGGAGGAGGCAGAGACAGAGAAAGCGTTAAAGGAAGTGTCTCTGGCTAACGAAGCAGCTGCCGAACCACAACCAGCGGGTAATTTTTTATTCATTTGAAGATGATAATTTTCAATAATTTTATCTTTTTTTTTCAATTGAATGCTATAGTCTGTAATAAACACAGATTTTAGTTTTTATCACTATGTTTAAAAATTTCAATTGAACTTTCAGTACCTTGGAATGTTCTAGAATTTTTTCACCCCCTCAGAATGTTCTAGAAGATGGTGATGACGCCAAAACAAGAGTGTCAAGTGCGCGTAGTTCAGTCACTCAACATCCCTTCCCCTCTTTCCCCGTGCTGCCCCCAATTGGTTCCGAGACTGATGCGGAGAAGGGGAAGGATTTCGCCAAGTTGGAGAAGGCGGCGGAAAAAGCGAAACAAGTTCAGGATGGTGAGTCACCATAAATTGAACTTCGCGCCAAAAAATTCAGTTTTTTTTTCCAAAATTTTTCAAGCATATTTTGAAGCGTTGACAATAAATCTAATTATTTCAAATATCGTAAAAGTTATAAATTTAAAAATATTTAAGCGTTTTTGTCAACAGCACTTTAAAAAACGTTTGACATTTTATTTATAATCCAAAAGTTGTTGATTAAAATTTTTCGGCGCGCAATTTTAGGCATCCAATTTCTATTGTTCGTGGTAATAATTGGTCAATTTGTTGATCGAACCATTTTTGAAACTTTGTCAGAAAGCATCTTTTCAATCATTTCATTCATTTCAGTTTGATCATCTTGTAAACTGTTGATTTGACGGCTACTCTTTTTGTGGTCAAGCTATAAACTCATTTTAGCGCTGACTTGAAACCTTCATTTCTGCATGATTCATTAATCCACATCTATTATTAGAAGAAAAAACAGCAGACAGTCAATCTCAAACATCCGCCAGCTTCATCACTGAACAAGACCAGAAACCACCTTCAGACAAATCATCCCAAGCCAAGGTCAAATCCAAAGACTCAAAGGTCAAGTCAAAGAAGTCCAGTGTGACCTCTAGCTCCAAAGGGGGAAACAGGAAACAGCAGCCTAAAATTGAGTCCAGGGCATCTACAGTGCAAAGCACTATGGCATCAACAGTGGCTAGCGATGACGGTGTGTTTGTTGCATTTGGCAACAAAACTAGTTGCACTAAAAACTGTTTTATGCTGTCACTTGTCTGCTAATAACCAAAATCGCTTTTCCAGTTTTTTTCATATTTACAGAAATTTTTCACTCATTAACATATTATAGTTTTTGTTCTCGATTAATCGAGAAAGGAAAATTAACGCGAATTGCTCGAATGAAAGTGTAAAAATCATGGAATTCTTCGTTCATAACCAGGGGCGGATCTAGAACTTTCTCGAGGGAGGGGAAGATTTTCAAAAAGTATCGAACGATTTGTCACTTTACCAAATCACTATAAAGACCCTTTTTTGACGACATTTTCTGCGCCGCAATCAAGTTTTTCAAATAAAAAACAGGCCAAAATAGGCGTTTTGGGCATTTTAAGGCGTTGTAGAAAATTTTGTCCAAAATTTTGAGCGCTTCTTCTCACAACTGGAATATATTTGCGCCAAAGGCGCCTTTAGAAAACTTTTAGGACCAGACAGAAAAATTGAATGCCTTAATAAATTACTACATGGGGACCCTTTGGGTAGATAGAGGGTTGAAGTCTTGAGGGAGGGAAGCGTTCGACCTCATATCCCCCTACATTACATCCGCCCCTGTTCATAAGTGTATTTCAGCAAACTCTTTTTCTAAATAAAAAAATCAGCTAGATCGGCCGCTTGTGCTCATTAGGCAATGACTTGTGCTTATTTAGTTATTACCAAATCATTACTAAAAAGGCTGGCATATGATACTTTACTTGATCGAATCTGACTTTTATCAAACTTTTTACTTTTACTGAAAAAAAAACAAGTAAATTTTGTTACAAATTATTTTTTGGCAAATTTTGTTGATCGAAACTGTTTTGCCGTAGGTTTTTTCAATTCGAAGTTACAAATCAAGTGCTTTCAAATCCTCGGATTTGATAAAAGTGACATGTATTTATTGCGTTCAATCGGCATTAAATACTGCGCAGTGAACCATTAGCTGGCTCTTGCAACTATACAATGTGATCGTTTTCTTGAGAAAAAATACGCTAAGTTATGCAAATTAGATTTTTTGTAGTTCCAACCATTGCAAAGGGCGAGGAACTGTGTCTTCGGGTGCTTGTTAATGTTTTTTCTTTTCAAAGTTTTTTCTTTTCCACCAAAAACCACAAATAGTCACCAAAAAAGATTGAATTCAAAAATTTTGCAGTCGTGATTCAAGCGACATTGAATTTTTTTGAATGCTGTCCAAGGGTTCTTTTTAAAGTTGTTGAGAAAAATCAGTTTGAAATCTTTGATTTATTGTCTAACTTCGAGCGAGGAAAGCGATGTAATTTTCATTTTTTGTATGTTCAATTAAGCTATAAACCACGACTTAATAAAACAAAAACTAGTTATAGAAGTTCCTTCTAGCGCTTCCTTGTCAATAAAAGATTATATATATATATATATATATATGTATATATTCACTTTTATTTAAATATTTACATTTATATATGTACATAATTTTTCATTCACAATTTTTTTTGATCAAATCAATCCTTCGTGAGCAAATTTCGAACATTTTGGATGAAGCTTGCCTCAAACTTTTTCCAATCTGAGCACCGACCATAAATTGGGAAGAACTTTGTATTCGGTTGTATTTCAGTTTTTTTTCACGAAAAATCAGGTACCACGTTTTCGGAATGGGTCGAGTGATATATCTTTTTAAGACAATTTCAGACATGATTCGGTGATATGTTACAATAGGTGGTAATTTTGAGTGTAGTGCATATATTAAATTTGATAACTATAATGCATAATATAGTCATTTCATTTTCAATCAACAGTTATACTTCTACTAAGAGTTTTTGTATATACATTACTCTGCCAGATCAAATGCTATTCAAAAATTCAGGCTTTTCACTTTCTTTTGCCTCAAAATTTGGCTTTCGATACTTATTATAAATATTGTGCGAAGTATAACAAAAAGCGACCCATAGCTATTCAAATTGAATCTACCACCTACTGTAATATATCACCCATGATTCACCCGACATTAAAATATTTTGAAATGAATTTCTCAGTATCGAGAAAAACCGGTTGGAAAATTTCGAGTAATTAAGGTGAGCAATCAGGCTTACTTTGTTTTTCAACCAAAAAACTCTAACCCAATTAGTTATCGGAATTCAATTAGAAATGTAATAAAATTATACCTAATTTCATTGAGCAAGAATCTAACAACTGTCAAAATTTTCGGTTGCAAAATTGAATCACAATTTTAGGCTGCAAAGCTCACTTTTAATTTTTTAAATTGATTAATCGGGACTATCCCGGGCAGGTTTTGTTAAATCTGACGCTGATTTTGAATAAATGAAATTTAATGTCTTGATTGTCTTTTTTAAGCATGGAGTTTCTTTTTTCTTCAGCGAACGATCAATTTTTTTTCTTCATTTTCATCCTTGTCTGAACTATGCTACGAATGCACTCTTGTCATCGCTAAAGTGACCTTCAGACTGCTCCAACTGTTTTCTCCTTCCCTTAGTTAGAATTAGTTAGACTTCTAATCATCTTAATTAACCCATTTGGACTGTATTTGACCTTTTGACCTCTAGTTTGACCTTTTGAAATGTTAAATTTTCAACACCTTGCTTAACTCATTTGGACTGTATTTGACCTTTTGACCTCTGGTTTGACCTTTTGAAATCTTAAATTTTCAACACCTTGCTTGAGTCATTTGTGATGTTTTTGACCTTTTGACCTCTAGTTTGACCTTTTGCACCTTTTATAGTCTGTTGAAAACGATTTTAGACTCTGTTCTGTTCTAGAGGATGATTGGGGCGGTGCAACCGTGGACGAGACTAAGATCCTGAAGAACCTGGTCGAGGACGAAAAACAGCGAGAGAAGAAGGGCAAAGAAGAAAGAGAGAAGCAAGAAAAGGCCAAGAAGGAACTGGAGAAGTTAGTTCAACATCAAGGATGGTTGTGACTATTTTGCGCCACAGAAAAAATATATCAACTTTTTTTTTTAATTTCCATATAAAATAAGAAAAAATTAAATATGATCATTTTAAATGAACAGCAAAATGAAAGAATCAATACTGAAACCAAGAAAATCTCAGAATTTAATTGGCAATTTTTCTTCTTCAAAATTTGCGAAAAACTAATAAAAAAGAAAAAGAATGCGTGTATGTTTTGCATGCAGTACTGAATGTTTTAGTTCTGATCTTAGTACAAATATTATGACGGTGACTTTTGTTATGAATTATGACTATCGTTTTTTCCACAAATAATCAAACCGCATATTTCGAAATTCTAACCTGAAATACAAAAATTAGTTGAAAAAATATTAAAAAATTAAAATATTCTCAAATGTTCATTTTATTTTAGATATTTAAAATTAGATTTCCAAAATATGCACTGGATAGTTTGTGGGAAAATACCAATCTTAAAATTCAATAATATGGGGAAAAGCGGTCAGAGAAATTTCTCACAGTTTTTAAATGAATGCAGAATGCATAAAAAATTGTATGCAAATTGCATGCAGCTTATGTCATACTGGGTAGTAGTAATTGGCTTCCCAAATTGTTAACTGTTTTCAAGGACCAAGTTTTCAAAATTTCTAAAAATTGCTTTTTGTTTCAGAAAGCAGCAAGAGGAAGAACGGTAGGAGTTCTGTACACAATAGTTCTTGCTTTTGATAAGATAAGATAAATTTGCATAGAAGCGAACGATGCCCGCAATGCTTCTCCTCTGTAATCAGCAAGTTATAACCAGGCTAAAGTTTTTCCCGAAATAAACACTTATAACATATGTTTTTTTAAAATTTCCCTTTGATTAAATGAATAGTTTGTAGTTGAGCGACGAGGCGAGAGATTCGGTCTGACATTTTGAAAGTCACCAGCAATCACGAAATTCGTCTAACTACATTTAATTGTACGCCTCATTTGGAGTTTCTTACACACGAATATAATTTTTTAAATAAGAATCTAACATTTTCTTTTTAGAATCTTATATCTTAATTCAAACTTTCTTGTAAAAATCTTACACCTTTATTCATTTTCTTATAATAATTTTATATCTTAATACATGTTTCATAAAAATCTTACATCCTGTTTTAAATTTTTAAAGAATTTTAGTCTTAAATTAGATTTTATAAGAAACTTAGAACTTAATTCATTTTTTGATAAGATTTTTACATTTTAATTTAGATTTGCTTTTATAAAAACTTACATCTTACATCAAGTCTTATAAGAATCGTACATCTTAATTCATTTTTTATGGATCTTATGTCCTAATTATTTTTTATAAGCATCTCACAACTTAATTACTTTTTATTATAAGAATTTTACTGATTCATTTTTTTATAAAAAATTTACATCTTTTTTAATAATTTTTTTTGTAATTCTTTTTTAATAAAAAATTCCCGTCTCAATTCATGTTTATAAGAATTCTACTTCCTAACCTAAAATTTCTTATAGAATCTTTAAACCTTTTTTTCTGACAAGAATCTTACGTCTTACTTCATATTTTATAAAAATCGTACATCTTAATTTATATTTTTAATAAAATTTTGCATTTTAATTGTTTTTCTTTCAGGAAATTTACATGTTAAGATATTTTCTAATGCAAATCTTACGTCTTAATGGAAATTTTATAAGAATCTTACTTCTTAATTCCTTTTTAAATTAAATTTTTACAAATTAATTCCTTTTTTCTTATAAAAATCTTACATCCGAAATCATTTTCTTTTAAGAATTTTAGATTTTAATTCAGTTTTTATGAAAAGTTTACGTCCTAATTCATGTTTTTTTTATAAGAATCTTACATCCTAATTCATTTTCTAATAGGAATCTTTTATCTTAATTCATCTTTTATAAAAATCATACATCTCAATTCGTTTTCTGATAAAATTCCTTTAAAACTATTACAAAATAAATTTAACGGCTCATAGGGTTCTCACAAGTTTCTTTTAAAACTTTGAATTTTAGCATGACCGGATAAAGTTACTACAATTTTTGAGAGGGGAATTTTGGGTTTTTTGTTAGTTTTGAGGGATTCAGAATCTAATTGGGAGTTTTGGTCTAACGACAACCTGTTTCATTTAATCCTAACTGAAAACCTAGAATGTAGTAGATTGGCAAAAAAATCAAAACTAGTTGAAGACAAGAAATAAGCCGAAAAAATTTATTAAGTCTGAATTAAGTGAAAGCATAAAATTTTTCGGATAGATTGGCAAAAGAAGTTAATTTAACCAAAGAGAAAAAACTAGCCGAATAAAATCATTAAGTCTGATTTAAGTGAAAGCATAAAATTTTTCGGGTAGATTGGCAAAAGAAGCTAAATTAGCCGAAGAAAGGAAACTAGCAGAATAAAATCATTTAATTTTTAGTAAAAGCATAATTGTTTTCGGATAGATTGGTAAAAGAAATCATCAAGTCTTTAGTAAAAACATAATACTTTTCGGATAGATTGGCAAGGAGTGAAAGCATAAAATTTTTCGGATAGATTGGCAAAAGAAGTTAATTTAACCGAAGAGACAAAACTAGCCGAATAAAATCATTAAGTCTTAATTCATCTTTTATAAAAATCATACATCTCAATTCGTTTTCTGATAAAATTCCTTTAAAACTATTACAAAATAAATGTAACGGCTCATAGGGTTCTCACAAGTTTCTTTTAAAACTTTGATATTTAGCATGACCGGATAAAGTTACTACAATTTTTGAGAGGGGAAATTTGGGTTTTTTGTTAGTTTTGAGGGATTCAGAATCTGATTGGGAGGTTTGGTCCAACGACAACCTGTTTCATTTAATCCTAACTGAAAACCTAGAATGTAGTAGATTGGCAAAAAAATCAAAACTAGTTGAAGACAAGAAATAAGCCGAAAAAATTTATTAAGTCTGAATTAAGTGAAAGCATAAAATTTTTCGGATAGATTGGCAAAAGAAGTTAATTTAACCGAAGAGACAAAACTAGCCGAATAAAATCATTAAGTCTGATTTAAGTGAAAGCATAAAATTTTTCGGGTAGATTGGCAAAAGAAGCTAAATTAGCCGAAGAAAGGAAACTAGCCGAGTAAAATCATTAAGTATTAAGTAAAAGCATAATATTTTTTGGATAGATTGGCAAAAGAAGCTAAATTAGCCGAAGAAAGGAAACTAGCCGAATAAAATCATTAAGTCTGATTTAAGTGAAAGCATAAAACTTTTCGGGTAGATTGGCAAAAGAAGCTAAATTAGCCGAAGAAAAAACTTAGCCGAATAAAATCATTAAGTTTTTACTAAAAACATAATACTTTTCGGATAGATTGGCAAAATAGGCTAAATTAGCCGAAGAAAAAAATTAGCCGAATAAAATCATCAAGTCTTTAGTAAAAACATAATACTTTTCGGATAGATTGGCAAAATAGGCTAAATTAGCCGAAGAAAAAAATTAGCCGAATAAAATCATCAAGTCTTCAGTAAAAGTATAATACTTTTCGGATAGATTGGCAAAAGAGGCTAAATTAGCCGAAGAGAAGAAACTAGCCGAAGAAGAGGCAATGAAACAAGAATGGGAAAGAGAGGCTAAAGAGCAGGCGGCTAAGGAAGCAGTGATGAAAAAGAGACAAAAGATAGCCCAGGATAAACCCAAAAAGAAGTTGTCCGAAGCGGGCCAATCAGAGACCAGTGGCACTGGTTCGGCTCCCGCAGTTGGCAACAAAACTGTCGACATGTTCGCCGGAATGCGTGAGTGAGATTTTTGTTCATTTTTTATTTTTAAAGATTAATTTTCGTGACAGATCATCGTCTCCTAAATTCAAAAAAAGAAGGTAGTCGTTTTCTATCACGGCGTCAAATGGTGAACTTTAATAAGCCCCTCTCAAGTTAACATCAAAACTTAAAATAATCTAAAAAAATATTGTATCCGAACAAACTGAAATGATAATTGTTCCGACCATTGAAAAAGGGGCGGAACTTTGTATTTGAATGTGTTTTAGTTTTTCTTTTCTTTGTTTAGACTGGGTCGAGTGATTCAAACCCTTTAAATCATGATTCGAAGAATTGATTCGGACCGCCAGATTATTAATTCTCATAAAAATTTTTAGAAATGAATGTATAAAAATATCTACTTAGATACTTAATCGACGAACGAGTTCTAGAAATAGAAGAATAACTAAATTTTATCAAAAATCGACCACCGCTCTGCAAGCAGATGAGATACCTCAAAAAACTTGGGGCGGATTTAGGGGGGGGGACGCTTTCTTTTCCTCAGGGATTCGACCCCCTGCCGAACTAAAGGGTCCCACCTTTAGTTTGGTACTTTTTAAGAAATCCACTTTTGGCTGACCGACCCTAAAGTTTTACTGAAAGCGCCTTTGGCACCAATATATACTAATTTTGAGAGGGATCGCGCGCCAAAAAAACATGGTTTTATTAGCCAAAATTTTTCAAAAAGTGCCCAAAAACGTTTTTTTTTAATGTTTTGTGAACATTATCTGCGGCGCAAAAAATTTTGTCTCAAAATAAGGTCTGCTAGTGTTCTGGGAAACTCAAATTGATCGACTTAAAAAAAAGGTTGCCAAATTTTCCAAATTTTTTTTTTTTAAATCCGGCCCCTCGAAAAAAAATCCTAGATCCGCCCCTGTTAAAACTTTTTGTATAAATTACCGGTTTGTATTAATTTTTGTTTTTTGTATAAATTACCGTGGCCGGAACACGTTGTGCTGCTTACACATCAACTGGATAGTGTTGTTCTTTTTGTTTCCAGCGGGTCTGGCGGAGACTGCGGCGGAAGTTGGGGGCTCAGTGAACTCTGCAATGAAGGCGCCCAAAGTCATAAAGAAGAAAACGAACCCAATGTTACAGAAGAACAAATCCGTTTTCAAGGGTGAGTAACTCATAATTAAGGAAGCTCTTAAGATAATTTCTCAATTATAATAAGTGTGTTCGTATAATTTTAATTTCTGTAAGGCTCTTTTGTCTGTTGAGAAGAAGATTTAGGGAGAAGGTTCGTACCGTAACCAACCCAAGTAAAAGCGTCCCCCTCTAGTACTTCTTTGCCCCATCCTTTTTTGGTCAACAAACCCTAAATTTCTTAGGGTACTTGGGCGGCAAGATTCGAAAAATTGAACGGGAAGCTCGTTCCGAAAACAAACACCATGTTTGGTTAAAAAAACGCGGAATATTTATGTGCTCGAGGTGATTTTTTTATTCAGTCAAATTTTCAACTTTTACACTATGCATTTCTGACTGAATTTCTGTACATTATCTCAAAGATACTTTTGTTTGAACATATTTCTTTCTAATTGTTCAATAGAAAGAGGTTTCAACTGTGATAATTTTTCACTAAGTTATAATGGTTCAAATTTGGGACTACTTTGACGACTATAACTCAAATTGGAACAAGACTGCTCGTATAAGGGCAAAGTTAAGAAGCAGTTAAAAGGCAGTCGGATCCTTCAGGGCTTCCCCTGATACGAGTTGTCTTGTTCGTGCTTTTAGATGCGGCTGGCGAGAAGGGAGCTTTCGTCAAGTTCAAGGACGAACTACTCAATGTCGGACACGAGCTGGAAATGAAAGAAAGATGTCAGTTTTCTATCATCTTTACGCCCGCCCACTATTAAATTTGGATTAAAACAAGCTTAGAGTGGCTATTCGGATTGACTGAAACCTCCAACTTAAATCAAAGAAAAACCCCAACCCCCCCCCCCCCCCCCAAAAATCACGTCAGAAGAAGGCCGGTAAATTGGTTGTTTAGATCTTTTTACCATTAAAAACAAGGTTAACGAAGAAAGTTTTTCAGCTTTATTTTCGGACTCACAGGTAGAAAAAAATGAGTCTTTTTCAGTGATTGAGAACATGAAGACACTCTTCAGCAGTCTTCTCAGCCAAAATCTCCTCAAAAAACTCAGAGGTCAGTAAAATAACAACCTGCTAATCCTGTTGTGGCTATCTTTTACTATTACATGTTCCTTATAATTCCTTGTTAGCAATGATACTGCACCTCTATAAAGGTCATATTCAACAGCTAATATGTTAAAAGTTCTACCCACTTTTGTAAGAGGGCATAGTTAGAATGATCCGCAATTCTGATCCGATTATTTCGCCAAAAGGACGAAGCGAAAATTGAAATCCATAAGATAATGTTTACAATTTTTTCTCGATACCGTTTTATCGAGAAAAATTTTCCAACTTTTTGACACTTTAAATTACAATACTCTATTTCTCTTCTCTACTTGTAATCAATAAATCTGCTCTTAATTCAATATTGTGTTAAAGTCAGCGACGGCCGGTTTTCTTGGGATGATATTGCCGTTCTTTCCAAAGGTAAAATCAAATCAGACTAGTGTTCGTATCATCACATTGGACACATTTTTGAAAAAAAAATGTTTTTTTTTTAATGATTTCTTCTGTTAGTGCTTGCAAGAGGAATGTCTAATCACCGTTTTGTGTACTACTCTCTACAATGTCCCGCGTTTATTGACATCCTCAAAACAAGTCCCCAAAATCAACAGTTCCTCGACACTTACTACGAGTTATGTCGAACAAGCATGGTTGTTATTTCGGATCCAGAAAAAAACGCCAAACGTCGAATGTCGACCTTGAAACTCCCAGAAATTAGCATTTCAAAGGTCGACCAAAGTTCATCGAAAATCGATGCAACGGCATCAAACCTATCTGTAGTCGATTCAGTTTCAAACAACCACGTCGAATCTTTTGACCAATTGAAAGAGCCCGAAAATTCAGCCAATCAAAACACAGACTCTAATACGTCTCAACTGGACGACGGTCAAAAAGCAGAGAAATCTTCTGAAGTTACAGAAGTTAAAAATGAGTCGACTGATTTGTTAACACAAAATGATAAAGCAGAAAATGTAGGTGATGAATCGAAACCGGAGTCGAAAACAACTCAAAAAGAAGCTCAAAAAAGTCGAGTTTTGAAGCGATCGTCAATTTCTGTTTCACGCGAAGACTTTCGACGGAAACAAAACAACAGATCACGTGATTGGAAAGGGGGGAATAAAAATAATGACGGGAGCATTTGGTCCAAATCAAATGTGAAAATGAGAGAAAGAACTGAAAAGAACCTAAAAACCCCGAAAACGAAAACATCGGCAGGTTAAAAATGATCACGCCATCACGACTAGAAAACATCATGTTCTGATTATTAGTATCGTTGCTTGCCGCACTTTTACAGTTATCATTTTAGATTCAGTGTACAATCTAGAAAAATCTAGAAGGTACAGAGCTTATTTAAAGTTGGTTCTTTATAGACATAGATCATCTTCGGTAGTTTTTTTATAAGTATAAGGCATAAATCGTATGAATCAATGCTCATTTTATAAGCTATAGGGTTTTTTAGAATTTTTCTTCCATTTTAGGAAAGAAAGGTCTCTACCGACGAGCAGCGCTGATCGCGGCAGCAGTGCTCTCGCAACTCTTCGGCGGCGACAGTCTTGGCCTGGACGCCAAAGTTGCCGCTCGGCTCTGGGGTACAAAACTAGCCGACTTGATGGGCGGTGCGGATGAACTCGAATGGTATATTGACCCCACAACTGGCGAGATGAAACAACGTCGGAAACGGAAAGAAATCCCGAAGTTGGAAATTTTTGTCGACAAGGATGGAAAAATGTACGTGGTGACAGAAACAGGCGAGAGGATTGAAGTGTTCAAAGATCCGAGGACCGGAAAGTTGATGTTCCGGACCAAGTCTGGAAAATTGATTGAAGTGCCTGGAAGTCTGGACGTCTTTACGGATCCGATCACTGGAAAAATGTACCTTGGAGAGAAAAAAGGTAAAATTTTCTTCTTCTGAACCAAAAAGCAAACTGAAAAATTTTTTCTTGCAATTTTCTGAAATGCAACGCTTTAAATATTCATGGTTGTTTTTTTAAAGGTCTAAGGTCTTAAAAAACAAGAAAGAAATGGCGTCTTAAGTTTAAGAACCATTCTCAGAATGGTCTCAAAGATCAACATACAATGATATTCTCTATTTAGTTATTGCTCGCCTAATTGATGCAAAATGTCGATTTGTTTCAGACCCCGGCATGGAAGTGTTCACAGACCCAGTGACTGGCAAGATGTTCATCAGGACGAAAGACGGCCAAGTACTGGAAATAGTGACAGATCCCAAAACTGGCAAAGTGTACATGCGAACAGCCAGTGGAAATCTGAAGGAGCTGCCACCTGGAATGGAGTTGTACACTGATCCAACAACGGGCAAAATGTACATCGGAAGCAAGCCAAAAGGTTAGTTAGGATCTCTTTAATTGTATCCTCCCTCGGGTACCTTGTAAAGAATATCCCCCATGAAGAAATAAATCAACGGTAAAGCATATCAGAGTTTTATACATAGTAACGAATATCCCCCCTTTTGCAAAATGGGATATGGTTAAAGAGTTGCGTTAGTTGCTTGAAAAAGTGCGGTATCAAGCTTCCATATATTTTCTCACCGATAAAATTTTCGCATCAAAAGATAAATAGTTATTTTGTCTCAATCGATCGCAGATAAAAATCCAAACGCAGAATTCAATTTTTTTTTGTCAAACTGGCTTGTTTAATGGTGTTTCAGTAATCAAAATATATAGTTTTTATTGTTTTGACTATTGAAAAGTTCGACCAATGGGCTGTGTTTTAGTTTTTGTTCCGACTATTTGAAAAATGCGGAGGAACGTTGTATTCGGGTGTGTTTTAGTTTTTTCTTTTTTCTTTTTTTTTTGTTTTCCACGCAAAATCATGCACCACAAATAGTTGTGGTAATGATTCGAGTGATATATCATTTTGAAGCCCTTTCAGTCGTAATTTGAACAACATTAGAACATTTTCAAAAAGGTTGCCCCGTATTTTAAAAAACATAGCAATAATTTAAAATGGCATGCTCACAATAGCATATTTTTGCTTAATTTAGTTTTACTCAAGTAAAGTTGGTTTTGGAAATTTTAGCATTATTTGGAAATGAAAAACCTCGAAAACTTAGGAGTAAAAAAAAAAAAGGTTGCGTAGTTTTGTTCATGTCCATTGAAGGAAATAGGAATTTGAAATCAATTTTACAAATACACATATCTTTCACTGAATTCACTCAAGCTAAAAAGTTAAGAACACATGAATCCACGAGTTGTGATTTTGAGAAAATTTTTCTTTGAGCAAAACAAATTTTACCTTTTACATTCCATACCCACAACTTAAAGTAATTTAACAATGCATAATGCTACGTAACTTGTTTTGGAATCTGAACTTTTTTGTATTTTTTGTTTGTAATTTTTTTGATATTTTCTTAGTCATTTTTCTACACTTCTTGCCTATTTTAGTATGAGGGTCGCTTACTCCTAAACTCTAAGTTCTCGTTCTGTTCTTATTATCACATCACGCAGAAAAAGAAAACGACTATAATTTGAAAAACAATTTTTTTAGACTATGTTCGGATCAATCTGTGCTACTTGCACAGTAACCGGCTGTCTTCATTCTTCTTTTATTTTTGTTTTCCAGGCTAAGCCAGGCAACGTAAATATTCATTGGATTTGGTTGAGTAATATATTAAATTAAAACCTTTCCAGTCGTGATTGGAACAACATAAAAAATCTCCAAAAAGTTTCCAGAGTGGAAAAAAACGAAAACCGTTTGAAGCTTTTGATTTTTGATCTAATTTCGAGCAAGTACAGCAATTGAGCAGGCCTGTTATAGAAGAATACTCGCAGATTAGCAATAATTAATCCATGAACTTTTTGTTCAAGCCTTGAAAAA
This sequence comes from Symsagittifera roscoffensis, assembly GCF_963678635.1. Taxonomy (NCBI): domain Eukaryota; kingdom Metazoa; phylum Xenacoelomorpha; order Acoela; family Convolutidae; genus Symsagittifera; species Symsagittifera roscoffensis. The sequence continues at coordinate 3,243,456 of NC_087063.1, read as the reverse complement.
TCTAGTAGAATAATTTTTCAAAGTTTTTGTAGCGCCATGTTGCAAATAAAAAACTTCAAAAATTCAAAAAAATTTCTGCAAAAAAATGAAAAAAGTTTTTTTTTGATTTCTGATTTTTTAATGGTCATTTTTTCAAAAAACTGTTTCCAATAAGCCTTTTTTACAATGAATGTCGAAAATGACGAAAATGTCTAAAATCTAGCCTTTCATTCAGATCCTTTCTTCAAAAAAAGTTGAAATTTGCTTAACAAAATGAAATTTTATTGTAACTTTTCAAGAATATGGTCAGAACTTTCTGTGATACCTACACAGCAACCAGTTTTCCTAGTTTTATTTTGATTTTAACTATAATTTACTTTTTAAAAGTCAAGTTATTTTGATTTGTTTGATTTCTGCAGATGAGCCGAATTACGAGATCTTCACTGACCCGGTGACTGGCAAACAGTACATCAGGACAGAAGATGGCGAGATACTGGAGATTGTGGTAGGGGAGGATGGAAAAACATACATCAAAACCAAGTCTGGAAAGCTACGAGGCGAGTTGATAAAATCTAAGAAATAATTTTAGAAGTCTTTCTCTTTTTTTGGCAAAACTTTGTTTCATGGGAGTCGATAACGGCTAGTTTTCAAATGAGTTTCATAACACCTTACGTTAATCATTGTTATCATCGGTAGCATCAAAAGTTTTTTTTTAAATGTCGGATTGGCGTATTCAGTTATCGTCCCCTTGTATCGCCTTGTCTGAAACTCAAGTTATGACACAATCAACGAAATTTCCACAACCCAATTTGGATGATATATGAAGCCATGTGCGTTTGGTACAATAATGTCTTCATGTATAAGATTTGTCATCAGTTAAGTTTCATTTTTGTCGTCTTCATTATGGTGCACTTCCAAGACAGAATTTTTTCGGATAAGTTTTGTAAAGTATAAACAAATTGTCTCCTTTTTCCTAAAACAAATTTATTTATATTACTATAAAGCGCGTTTTTCAAGCATCAAGTTTTAGTTTTTTTTGTCTGTTTCCAGCATTGCCGAATGACATGCAGATATTGTTACCTTTTTTAAAAACAAATTTATTTATATTACTAAAGGAAGTTTTCAAGAGCGTTTTTCAGGCATAAAATTTCATTGTTTTTTGTCTGTTTCCAGAGTTGCCGGGTGAATTGCAGATGTACACTGATCCAGTGACTGGGAAGATGTTCATTGGGAAGCACAAGGGAAAGGAGGGGGATGGAGGAGACATGTTTGAGATTTGGACAGATCCGGAGACTGGAAAACAGTTCATTCGCACCAAGGACGGTCAGTGTTCGTTTTTGAACATAGTTTTCCGGACTACTGAAAAACCCCGAAAAAAAAACGTGGAGTGCAAAGAAAAAAATTAATGTTGCGGAGTGGCAAAGAGTGAAAAAGGCTATTAAAAGAAGAAAAATAATACTCATAATAAACTAAAGATTCAAATCGAAGTGTATGTAGATCACTGAAACAAAATTTAGCTAATATGTTGGCCCAAATGAGAAATTTTCCCCCTTAACAGGCCAATAAACAATCTCTCAACTTAAATTAAAGGGAAAATTCAAGCAGTAAGGCCCGCATGTACGTTGCTCAAATCTGATTGGCTGAAAATATTACTTCTGACCAAGTGAACTCTCTCCCCTTCGAAATGATTTAGGGGGGAAACTTTTCACCTGGTTCTATATGTTTTCAAAAGCGCATAGCAGTTTATCAAGCTAACTTTTAAAGGCTTAAAAAAGAATTTGAAGATTACTTTAAGGACTGCCTCATTTTTATCTTCTAGGTAAGAATTGTAAAGTAATCAGATTAATTTCTGATTGTTCCGACTTTCGTCACGAAAGTAATGGAATATTTATGCTCGGGGTGGGACAAATTTCGACTTTTTAACTAAGCTTTTTTGACGGAACTTTTTTTACATCAGCCGTCAAAAACATTGTCATCTTGAGCTCAAATTTGAAAAGATATTTCACCTGTGATCATTTTTCGTAAAGTTATGGGGGTTTAAATATTGCCATTATGGCCAATTTGGGACAATTAGCGCGCGATATAATTCGCGCAATTAATACGTAATCGGAGATTTAATCAGTCTCAAAAATTGTTCCAAATTGGTTGAAAAAAAAAAGCTTTTTACCATAACTGATTTGTTACTAGGAGCGAAATCTATCACTTTGTGTTTTATATGGCGTGTGGGGGAACGAATTTCACACAAAATCTCCAAATTAAAAAAATAAAATTCATTTTTTTATTACATTCAATTTTTCCATGTTATTACTGCTCCATAGGCTTTAAGAGGCAGTCTGAACATTTAGGGCCCTGATACGAGCAGTCTTGTCTATATTTTTCTTGTTTATGTGTTAAAGGCTTTTTCAGTACAATATGCTCGCAGCTTACAGTTTTTACAGCTTTTTTTCTAAAGAAACTATTATGTAGCTGTATAAATACGATTTTGTTTTTGGTTCGGCCTTGTTCTGTTAACTGATAATTTGTATAATCATGTTTGGTATCAATTGATAAAAAAATTGTGTCTTACTTTCCTAAACAGATTGTTAATTACCAGAAGAAAAAAAGAACAACATTTAGGACGGTTACTCGAATTGTTTTCTCCATTTCAATTGCTTCTCAACTTATAATACTTGGTGATCCAGGAGGGCGTGTAGGAATTTCTCAGGGGTGGGGGATTTTCAAAAAATGTACCAAAATATTACCGGCCCTTTTATAATTGGATCAAATTGATTTTCCCAGCGCTCCCAGAACACTATAAATAACCTATTTTGACTAAAATTTATGAACACACACGTCAAAGTTGTCGTTTTTGGAACTTTTTAGAAAATTGTGGCCAAGTAATTGCGTTATTTTGGCGCGCCCTCTCCTTCAAAACTAGTATCTATTTTAAAATTAATATATACAATTGTTCAAAGAAAACTTGTTTTCATCGGTAATGGTTTTTTAATGGATTGCAAATAAAAAGCTGTAATTGATTACAAATTTGAAAATTACACTAGAAACATTTGTGAACATCAAGATCACTTTTCATCATGCTATTTTTTCAGGAGAGATTCTTGAGATCTACACTGATCCTACAACTGGAAAGATGTTTCTTAAAACTAAATCTGGCAGACTCAGAGGTGAGTGAATATTTCTAGCTAGAGTAGAACTGTATACATTAACACATAAAAACTCAGCTTCGTCGAATAGATGGTACTTAATACTTGCTCAAATTATAATTATCATGAGGCAAAATCAAATTTTTGTTTTTGTGACGATGGCAGCATGCTTGGTGATTTTGAATAATTAGTCGGAGAATTTTGAAAGAAAGAAAGCACCTAAAATTCTAATGACGTTTTTCAGTTTAAAACCGAATTTGTCAATATAAATATCAAGTGTTTATAAAAAGTCAGCCTACCGTCTACGCAAACAGTTAACTCGCTGTTTTTTGAAAATTATTTGTATTTTTAGAACTACCAGACGACATGGAGTTCGTCACAGACCCAGTGACAGGAAAAAAATTCCTCAAACAGACGAAAGGTACTCTTTGTATTTTCACATATTTTATAATTGTTTGATGATTTTTTGGTCGTTTGAACGCCAGAAAATTATCTTGACCAAATTTGTGCTTGTATGCGCTTTTATACTTTCAGCTTTAAATCAGTATTCAAACATTTTTTTGATGGGTAGCTTTTCTAACATTCTTTTGAGCAATCATTTGAGTAATCAAAAACAATAAGAATAACTTTGATATTTCAGTGAACTGTAAATTTTTTTCATATTGCAAGCGTAATTGTAGTTACATTTTGCAACATACGAAATACAATATCTGGTTTCTGTTCAGATCCTGGCCTTGAGATGTTCACGGATCCTCTGACGGGGAAGACATATGTTCGCACGAGGGACGGGGAGGTCCTGGAAGTTGTTGTCGGCGAAGATGGCAAAACTTATTTGAAGACCAAATCCGGAAACCTCAGAGGTCAGAAATCTCTCTTGAACTTAAGCTTCTGATTAATATTAGCCACTTCTTGAAAATAAAATCATCTAGTTTTTGACTAAGAAAAGCTTGATAGTTAGTTATGAAGTTCGGAAATTCATTGCAAGGAGCGAGTTTAGGTTTTCTTTTCTTGCGTTCAATTTTTAATTTCAAATGATGTTCTTCAGTGAAAGCGTAACTCGCTTCTTTGTTGTAATAAATTTCTATTTGCAGAAAAACTTCAGGGTATGGGATATTTTTTGGCGTGATTTCTAATAAGTTAATCGGCAAAGCGCGGATAATCATTATCAGCAGCTGAATTGAGGTTGTAATTGAAGGGTGGTTGAAACCACTTCAAGAATTCATCACACTTGTCAGCTAAAGCATGCGCCTTTGGTACTATTTTATCATATCCCAATTGTTCCGACCATTGAAAATGGGGAGGATCTTTGTTTTCGGGTGTGTTTTAGTTTTTTTGCCTTTTGTTTTTCACGCAAAATCGGGTACCACAAATAACGATCGGACTGGCTTGAGTGATATATCATATTAAAGACCTTTCAGTCGTGATTCGAATCACATCAAAATAATTCCAAAAAACTTTCCCAGTGTCACGAAAAACCGGTTTGAAAGTTTTGATTTTTTGTCTTAATTCGAGCGAATGAAGCAGGCGAGCAGGCATTTTTGTTTTCCTCGCAAAATCAGCTGTCATCCGACTGGTTGAGTGATTTATCATACTGGAGCCCTTTCACTCGTGAATTCGACGATTTCAAAACTTTCAAAAGAGTTTGCCCGGTGTCCAGTAAAACCGGTTTGAAATTTTTGATTTTTGTCTAATTTCGAGCGATTGAGCAAAATTACATTAGCTTATTTATGCATAATTTAAGCCCTGAAAATTTAGTTTTACTCAAATGAAATTAGTTTTTAGCTTCATCTTTGGCTTCTTTTTTTGGCTTAGAGTTTTTAGCTTCATCTTAGGAATCAAAAACTTCAAAAACTTGGGGAAAACTTTTTTCGATTTTTTTTTGTTATTTTTCTTCAAAAATTGTATTGCAATTTGCATATTTTACAATGATTGACGCAAATATTTCTGCTCTACTTTTTCGCTCAGATTACTTTATCACACCAAGCCGAAAAAAAACGACACTTATTGGAAAAATAATTTTAATGTAACCGGCTATCTTTGCTTATATTTTACTTCAGACATCAAAAACTGCTAACTTAGAAAGGCCATCGCACGCAAAAAAATACAAAAAATGAGATTGCAGCTCAGAAATGTTCAACAGAAATAAATTTTAACCATTCCGACTTTGGCAGCAAATTACAGAGTATTTGTCCTCGGGTGATTTTTCACCAAACAGTAATCGACTTTTTGACTTTTCGTCTAAGCAAACTGTTTCAATTCACCTACAAGTTGTTAACTAATGTCCCGAAAAAGTTTTCGAAAAGTTATGAGGCTTTGAATATCGCCAATTTGACCAATTTGGGTTAACTAGCTGGCGATATACTTCATGATTTTAACGCATGACGGGCTATTTAAACCGGCTCAGACATCGTTCAAAAATGAATAGAGACTTGCCATCTGTTCTTTTTTTAGCTATTGACACACAAAAACATCTAGAAATTTTTTTAATGAATTTAACTTTGGATTTCAACAGAAAAATGGCTTGGTTCATTGAGGTTTTTGACGTTTTTCTTCCAGGTACTCAAAGATGAACAACTGGGAAGTTTTTTTTTGCTGCGCAGTTATAATTACCTCTAAGAAAACTTTTAATGGTCAGATGTTTTATCATAGTACAGCGCTTGCAGCCGTGAATTAGACTTCAAAATAGTTTCAGAAAAGTTCTTCCAGTATCCAGAAAACTAATCTATTTTTATTTTCTCTCAAGGATTTGATTTGCAAGATCTAATTTCTGAACCTACAAATAAATGATCCTATAAAATAATGAAACATTTCACCTTATATTACACTTTCTGCTAGGTTTTTTTTTCTTGAAGCCAAAATTTAATCCTTTTTTAAAACCTAAAGAAAATTTTGATTAAAAAAACATTTATTTTTTAAATTGATTTCTTAAAATTAATTTTTAATATGTAATTTCGTCTGCAGCCTGGTAAAATTGTTTTTTTTTCAAGAACTGTTATATTGTACCTAATAACTGTGGTTCCAATGATGTTAGTTTTTTTGCAACGACTAAGTTGAGTGAAAGCCTAGACTCTTCATATCCTTTAATGTTCTCTGTTTTTAGATTTGAAGTTTGCTTAAGAATCTTGTCCTACTTTTTTGTTAGTTTTCAGTCAAAAATATAACGACAAGTTGGCCAAAAAATTTGTTTTTTGGTTTAACCTACTCATAAAGCCTACTCCATAAATCTTTAAAATTTTTCGATAGTATTTCCAATTTTCATTTTTTCCAAAAAATACAAGTTCTGCATCGTGACTCAATCAGGCTTTAGAGAGTTAAAATTTGATTGCTAATATCGACACTTTCAAAAGTAGTATACCGTCGAACACAATGCGACTGATTTTTAACAAGATTTTTTCCTAAGCTGTAAAGAAGGAGAAAAAATATTTAAAATAGTTATTGCGGATCCTTGACTTATCAAGGATTTCAAGCATTAGTTCCGGACTATCCTAAACACGTTGGTCGATGTTTGGTTGAACGACAACCGCATCTACTGCCTTTTTCACTTTTCCGAAAAAAACGGTTTTCCGATTTTTACCGGCAAAAGGTGCGCGCCATCGTTAAAAAAGTCATGTATGCTTTTGTATTAGTACTTCGTGTTGAACAAACCTGGGCGTTTATCGCAAAATGACAAAGAATAAAAGTTCTGAAACAGATAGTTTTACAAAATTGCATTACTAAACTATGAAAACTTCTTTGAGAGATTTGTAGCTTATATTTAAATTTTGAGTGAGTTTGTTGCTTTAGTCCCAAGGACTTTTTTTAAAATAGCTGATTCCTTGTTGCGTTTTTGCTGCGTTTTTGCCTCCCAAAATTTTTCTCTGGCGCCATCTCCGGAGAGTTTGATTGTTTTGATTGAATCAGATAGCAATTAGTTTAAAGATATGTTTTTTATTGCCTTCAATGTAAGATTATATTCGTTTTATTAAAAACGAAAATTTAAATGACCCTGTACTAAAAAGCTGTTTTGTACAAAAAGCGCTAATATCCAAGCTTTTTTTTTCAGTTTTGTTCTTAAGATCTATAAGCTACCAATCACTTTGAGCTTGAGACGTTAAGGGGATGTCAAACATTGATGAAAAGTTTTAAGGATTTAGATAATTAACATTAAACCATAATCAATCAACGAAAACTTCGATAATTTTGTTAGCACTAACTAACGGGCGTTATACTTCATGATATTAACGCATGACGGGCTATTTAAACCGGCTCAGACATCGTTCAAAAATAAATAGAGACTTGCCATCTGTTCTTTTTTAGCTATTGACACACAAAAAACATCTAGAAAATTTTTTTAATCAATTTAACTTTGGATTTCAACAAAAAAAAAATTTGGTTCATTGAGGTTTTTGGCGTTTTTCTTCCAGGTACTCAAAGATGAAAAAATTGGGAAGTTTTTTTGCTGCGCAGTTATAATTACCTCTAAGAAAACTCTTAATGGTCAGATGTTTTATCATAGTACAGCGCTTGCAGCCGTGAATTAGACTTCAAAACAGTTTCAGAAAAGTTCTTCCAGTATCCAGAAAACTAATCTATTTTTGTTTTCTCTCAAGGAGTTGATTTGCAAGATCAAATTTCTGAACCTACAAATAAATTATCTTATAAAATAATGAAAATTTCACCTTATCTTACACTTTCTGCTAGGTTTTTTTTTCTTGAAGCCAAAATTTAACCCTTTTTTAAAATCTAAAGAAAATTTTGATTAAAAAAAAACACTTTCTTTTTTTTATTGATTTCTTAAAGTTAATTTTTAATATGTAATTTCATCTGCAGCCTGGTAAAATTGTTTTTTTTTGCCATAACTGTTATCATGTACCTAATAACTGTGGTTCCAATGATGTTAGTTTTTTTTGCAACGACTTAGTTGAGTGAAAGCCTAGACTCTTCATATCCTTTAATTTTCTCTGTTTTTAGATTTGAAGTTTGTTTAAGAATCTTATCCTAAATTTTTGTTAGTTTTCAGTCAAAACTATAACGACAAGTTGGCCAAAAAATTTGTTGTTTGGCTTAACCTACTCATAAAGCCTACTCATTGAATCTTTAAAATATTTCGATAGTATTTCACTTATCATTTTTTCCAAAAAATACTACAAGTTCTGCATCGTGACTCAATCAGGCTTTAGAGTGTTAAAATTTGATTGCCAATATCGACACTTTCAAAAGTAGTGTACCGTCGAACACAATGCGACTGATTTTTAACAAGATTTTTTCCTAAAATGTAAAGAAGGAGAAAAAACATTTAAAATAGTTATTGCGGATCCTTGACTTATTAAGGATTTCAAGCATTAGTTCCGGACTATCCTAAACACGTTGGTCGATGTTTGGTTGAACGACAACCGCATCTACTGCCATTTTCACTTTACCGAAAAAAAACGGTTGTGCAGGTGCAAAAATTTTTAACGGCAAAATGTGCGCGCCATCGTTAAAAAAGTCATGTATGCTTTTGTATTGGTACTTCGAGTTGAACAAACCTGGGCGTTTATTGCAAAATGACAAAGAATAAAAGTTCTGAAACAGATAGTTTTACAAAATTGCATTACTTAACTATGAAAACTTGTTTGAGAGATTTGTAGCTTATATTTAAATTTTGAGTGAGTTTGTTGCTTTAGTCCCAAGGACTTTTTTTTAAAATAGCTGATTCCTTGTTGCGTTTTTGCTGCGTTTTTGCCTCCCAGAATTTTTTTCTGGCGCCTTCTCCGGAGAGTTTGATTGTTTTGATTGAATCAGATAGCAATTAGTTTAAAGATATGTTTTTTATTGCCTTTAATGTAAAATTATCTTCGTTTTATTAAAAACGAAAATTTAAATGACCTTGTACTAAAAAGCTGTTTTGTACTAAAAAGCGCTAATATCCAAGCCTTTTTTCAGTTTTGTTCTTAGGATCTATAAGCTACCAATCACTTTGAGCTTGAGACGTTAAGGGGATGTCAAACATTGATGAAATGTTTTATGGATTTAGATAATTAACATTAAATCATAATCAATCAACGAAAACTTCGATAATTTTGTTAGCACTGAAAAAAAAAATGCTCTAAAATTTTCATCTATCAAAACCTAATTTTTATAATTTCAGTTCAATTTTAATTTGCAATCTATTTTTGGTTTGCATAAGTGGTGTGAGCCTTAAGGTAAATAAGATTGTGAAAGAAATAACGGGTAAAAATCTGTGTTTAAATTTCTTGATGCTAGTTAAATACAGCAATCTTGATAAGCATGACTTTCATATACAAGGCAACATTTTCATGTTAACCAAATTAAGCCCTTTCTCCAAACCCCAGTTAGTTAACCCCCACTTAAACAATTTTATAAGATATTTTCTTCTTTCTCCTCTCTCTCTCCCTCTCTCTCTTTCTTCGTCTCGTCCTGCCTTCTGCCTCCTCGCAATCTTCGGCTTATGTCATGATTTAAAGTTTTTCCCCGTCAGCGCTGCTATCACGCGTTCAAGTTCGGTATACGCTCTTGCTAGCCTGACACGCTTCAAAATATATTTTTATGTTTACATAGTAAAAAAAACTGCAAACATTTAGCAACAATATTTTGCATCAAACTAATTTTCAAGTTATTCGCAACAATATCCTGTTTTTTTTAGAACTGGGGGATCATCTGGAGATGTACGTAGACCCAGTGACTGGCAAAATGTACTTGGGGGAGAGAAGAAATCCTGGCATGGAAGTGTTTGTGGATCCAGAGACTGGAATTACTTATGTGCGAACAGCCGACGGTAAGAAAGTTGACAGTTTTCTATAGCAAAATGTTACTCGCATTTTTTATCTACCAATGCTAATACCGCAAAAACTAAGCGACCAGATTTCTAAAATCAAGTGTCTCCTATCTAAAAAGAATAAGGTGAACTAATGATGTTTGGCTTGAGACAGATATGATTTTATTTGTTTTCTTATTTCACAATTAGAAACAGAACCTGGCGATGGTAAGAGCGATCATCATAATCAGAATTTCATTATTTTCGCAAACTTTTGTTTTCGCAAATTTAAATGTATATTACTATTGATTTCCATCATATTTTCGTTTCAATATGTTTACATTCAACAAACATATCACGTCAATAGTTTCATAGATTAAGGAGTATCAATTGATTTTAATGTTCATTGTCAGTTTCATCTTAATTATAGTTAGTCAATAATTCCAACTTTCTCCGCTAGGTGGCGCAATCTGAATGCCAAAAATGCAGCCACCATTTCAGACAAAAGATAAGCCAATCCCACGTAGGCAATTAAGTTTATATGACCCTCTAAATACTCGGTGACCGCTTCCACGCACCCCTTTTCGAACACAACGAGGTCAAGGGTCAAGTTGACACAGTTGGTCGGGGTCAAATCCGATGAGAGGTCAGTTTTGCGCTCGGGTGAAGATTCGTTTATGGGTTTGAAGTCTTTGTCGTATATGCCAGGGCAGGTGTGAACAACTATAGGTTTCATGTCTGCTAACGACGCGCATGAAGCTGGAGCAACACCGATCTGGCTCTCGACTTTCTAGAAAAAAAGTCATTAAAAAGAAGCGTTTTTCAATTGGTTTGACTTGCATTCGCTATTTGGGAAAAAATCAGAAATCAAGCCCTTTCACTGTTAGTCGGCGAAACTAAAAAGACCCAATTGATTCGATAAAATTAGTATTAACTCAAAATGTATTTAATCAGATAGGAAAACTCTAAATATCTCAATTATTCATGCTATCTAATTTTTTTTCAAAACTCAAACAATGGGTTCATTTTTTTGTCTTTTCAAAAAAGTTTAAAAAAGTTGTGAGTTGGTGAACTTAGTTCAAAAAAGAGAAAAATTAGACCTGAAAATGAAGACTATGTATAAGACAAAAAATCTCAGTTATGTCCATGTGATTCTTACAGCATCCTTAGAAAAAAAATTCGAAACAAAAAGAAAAACTCAATTCAACCCCAGTGGTCTTAGAATGCAAATTTTGCAAGATTTGCATTCAAAACAAAAACAGGGAAACTCGTGGAAAATTGAGGAAACGTTGCATAAATATGTATTAAACAATTTTACCGTGACATCGTCGGCAAAGAACACTTTCTGCCAAGTATGAGGTCCTTCATCGCCACAACAATGCAGACTCTCTTGCAGATGATCCCAATGATCCCTCACAATCGGCATGTCTCTGTAAAACTCCAGACTCTGATCCAGATCCAGTTTGATCATCTGGTACAAGTGGTCTTTCCAGACGAAGATACACCCGATCACCAGAAGTTGAATGGCGATGAAACTCAAGGACACCCACATGTATAAAACAGTTCCTGAAAAGAAAGAAATCTGAGTTCTGAGAAATGAAATTCCCATGTATCCAATTGACATCCTTTTCAGATCAAAAATCGACTAAAAATTCTGTCTTTACAAAAAAGTCTGCTGGTTTTCTTCTTTGAATTATTTTGCTGTGGGTTCTTTCAGGCTGAACTATGAATTTAATTTTAAAAATTAGTAACAAAGGGTTGGAAGTCTAAAAAATTCCCTGCAATAACATTTAACGACCTAATTATTTGGCTCATCGGTGATTAAATTTAACTCCCGATGAGAAAAATTTCCTCTTGAAAAAAGAGGAAATTTAGACATGAAATCTTCCCCTCACGTGCTCAAAAAAATCGTAGATCCCAGCTCGAATTTGTTATTTCTGAATCTGATATTTACAAAATCATCGCGTAAATGATCGTTGATACCTTTGGTGAAGTTTGTCCAAATAGACGCCTGTCCAATGATGCCAGCCATGATCATGACTATGGAGCAACTGGCCAATAACACACTCGCATACGTCGCATAGTTTTTCTTAATCAGATAGCCCTCTTTGACCTGGGACAAAAGTCTAATCTGCTTTAGATGGTGCAAGGTAATAAAAAAAGTATCTCTGTTAGACATCATAATGAGCAATCTTAGAGCTCCGTGCTGGACCCAAGTCGCCCCAGAACAAAACAAATTGCAGCAAAAAAACTCGAATACAGAAAGGTTATAAAAAAATTAGTTTTTGGAATATTTTGAGCTTTTTGATTTTAGATTTGGTTAAAAGTAAATATTTTTTTTTCAGCTATGAAAGGTTTGTCGCGTTGCAAAAAGGTAGAACACTAAGAATACGTGCAAAGTGTAATAAAAAACCGAGAATCATGTTTTAAATATTTTTTTAATTGAAAAATTATAACTTGAATCATTAGTTCTTACCTGATCGTCGTGACGCAACAGAACCATTAGTGACAGCAGAAATACAGGAATTGCCAGCAGAATCATAACCAAGTTAATAGACAGCAGGGTTATTCTGACTCGGGCGAAGCCAAAACAGCCCCCAACTGGGGGTTCGGGTCTGGAAGTCATATTATTTTAGGATAACGTTAATCAAATCAGAAGTTAAGTTTTTGGAGTTGGCTTCTTGGTTTCGGTCAAAATTTGGTTTCGGTGTGTGTTTCAGAAAATGCACACGAAGTTCATTTTTGGACGGAACATTTTTTTGGTGACGTAATCTTTATCGGTCAAAAGGTCAAAGCTTATTATGAAAAGAAAGAGCTGTTTATGCTGATTTCAACTGGAATTTATTTAAATCAACAAATGTATTTTTTGGTTGCTGCGAACTACAAAATTATCAAATCTAAGTTGACGGTTTTGTTAGTGTTATTGAAAAAATGCCTCGACCTCAATAAACAATTTCTTTTATGCAGACCCATTTGAGAGATCTTCTGCAGTTCGCTGAAACGCGAAATCATTTGTTTGTCGGATTGGCGAGCCAATTCAATTTCATTACGTTTCTCAGGTTGAGGTTCCACGACTTGTGTCGACAGACTTTAAAAATAGCACCGCATATAATTCTCAGATCCAAATGTCTTAGTCTGGACAATATTTAAGTCGACTAACTTTCAGACTACCGCGACCCAAATAAGATAGTTCCAGAAGTTCCAGATTTTGCTTACGACTATAAAACCCTGACCAGACTATGAATTTTTGGTCGCGGAATTAACATTGCCGCCATTGTGTAATTCTGGAAATTTGTCGCGAATTTGACCATGACGCGGACCTTGACATAGCTAGGTTATAAATTGCTTTAAAGTGAGGTTATTAGATTAACTAAAGTTAACTTTTATAGTACTTTTACAAAGCCATCACTAGTGAGATAGTCTAGACGGTTTTGAAAAAATTGTTTTAACAATATTTGGCAATCAGGAGGGTCATTAAGACAATTTCTTCACCAAGAAAAGGTCCAAAATTTGAGCTGTTCAGGTCTTCACCGACAACCGCTGATGTGCCACTTCTTAAGAACTAAATGTATTTTTTTTTTGCTTTTTTCTGCCTCATTCTCAAGCAACGAGCACGGCTCATGGCGGGCCTCGAACATCCGACCTTTCGATTGAGAGGCGAAGACGTAACACCTTTTTTTAAATAAGAATCCCGCATCGTTCACGGTTGGAAGGGTCCCAGTGTCATACGCCTCCTCAAGGTGGGACCGATTGCGTCTTATCCGCTCGGCCACGGCTGTCCTAATCTGTCGTTGTTTTAGGTCAGATTCTGGAGATGTGGACTGATCCGGACACTGGGAAGACTTACTTGAGGACTAAGAGTGGCAAGATTGTGAGTGAGGTGGATGACACTCTGGTCATGTACACAGATCCCAAGACGGGGAAGAAGTACTTGGCACCCAGAAACGGTTGGTATAGATCCTTAAGAGAACTCGTTGAGTCAAGTCATAATATATTTTCAGAATTTCAATCAAAATGTTGGTTTTAAAAGTATCAATACAAACCGCTTCAAGTATAATTGCTTTCCCTTGTGTTCCCAAGAAATGAAGAACCAATAACAACAAATTTTACGAGGGGTCGGGGTAGGGGGGGGGGGAGTTGAAATGCCTAATAAGAGTTGACCCTGCGTGGCTGCTAATCATAATTCTGTTTGAATATTCGCCAATGTTAGGCAATCATAATTCAGTCGGACGAAAAACTACATCTTCTCTATATATTTAAAAGAAATATAAAAAAAAAATTATATCGATATGTTCAAATCACACAAACTGGTCCTGGCGGGATTCGAACCCCAGCAGTTGGTGTCATGGACTGTTGTTGTTCTAGGCGCGCAGCAGTCATCTGTGTTCACTGACCCCGTGAGTGGGAAAGTGTACATCCGGACCAAGAGTGGAAGAATAGTGGAGGCACAGATGGAGGAGGAGATGGAGATATATGTGGATCCCATAACTGGCAAGACATACCTCAGGACCAAGTCTGGAACCCTCAAAGGTCAGTTCGAATGCCATTTTTGCGGAACTTATCCAAGTTTACAAAGACTAAATTAGAATTAAATTCTAAACCTTTCAAATTAATCACTATGATTATGGACAACGAAAGCTATGGAGAAATACAACAAAAAAGTGAGAATCGAATTCTCAAGTACCAAGCCAGAAATACTAAAAAAAATACTCAGTTGGGATCCCATCTTCCTCTGAGAAGGTTAGGTTACGAGAATGTGAGCTAATTAACCAAGCGAATCGGTGCGTTGAACTTAAATCTCGACTGAAACGTTCCTAATGCAGACTCAAAAATTAATTGTGGTTCCTGCAAGACATAGAGAAACTATCAATGGGATTTAACAGGCCTGTTTAAGGATAGTCCATTTGAAAACTGCAATTCAGTCTATTATAAAATTGAAACGGTTTACTGAATTATAGATAAAAACAAGCATGGCCCGTTGCTGGTGCAAGTTGCCCAGAATTTTCCAATCAAAGAG
>NC_087063.1:3003922-3228384 GCF_963678635.1 Symsagittifera roscoffensis | reverse complement strand
TTTCACCACCACTCCCAATTATTTGAAAAGCAATTTCTACTAGAAACATTGTAAAATGTGAGTTTATGAAATAGATAGACGGTTGTTTTTATGGTATTTTATGGCAAAAACTGAATTCGCGCAAAAAAAGAATACCAACATTACCCAGTGTGACTATTTATTTCTGTGAGTTCTTTAATTTAAACCTGCTTTTTTGTTTTCCTTCTAGAACTTTCCGACGATTGTGAGATCTTCATTGACCCGGAAACTGGCAAGCTGTTTATGCGGACCAAGAGCGGAAACATTCTCGGTTAGTCCTCGCTACGCTCGAGGCTCATATTATTTTGCATATAATTCTTGAAAATAAAGAGCCAATTAGAATTTTTTCTTTAGAGGCGGCTTTTTTCCGTTATATTCCCAGCCCCAGTAAGATTTTGTATAAGTAATGGGGTCTAAATTTGGGGAGGGGGATGGAGTTATAATGGAAAAGAATGCAATGAGCTTTTATCTTTTTTAGCATTACACTTTCTTAAATATTTTATATTGTAATTTTCTTAAATAATCCCGATAATTTTTAGATATCTTCAAAATTGCTAAGCAGCAATCGGCAACCAAGAGCAAAAAGCTGAACAGGAAGCCATTTTTTGGTAAAATATCATCGAACATACCAGTTATACCATGTTCACATTTTCAATTGTGTTTTCATGCCAGTGCATGGGTTTGTTCATACTTAACTATAAAAAGTATAGATTTTAAGCCGATCGTTCAATTCAAAACCATATATTCATGTATATAAAATGACTTTTTTTTGTTCTAAATTGAAGTTACTTGGTCTCTAACTTTAGAAATGGGAGATGATATCACGATGTTCACGGATCCCAGAACTGGCAAGACTTACGTGAAGACAATGTCCGGACGCTTTATGGGTAAAGTCTCAGTTTCATAACCTGATTTTATTATTGTATGCGTCGTTCATTATTGTTTCGACAATTTACTGAGGATTAAATTTGAATTTCAGTCTCAGAATCAGGTTTAAGAAAAAAAAATGTCAGTTAGGATCAAACAATAAATAACATAATTTCAAAAAAAGTTCTACTTTTGTGGATTTTTAGCCGACGCAATGTCTCCTAAAACCGTATAAAGATCATGGCAGGCAACTTTTGAAAAAAAACAAGCCAACTGACCGTTTTTGGTAACCTTTTAGAATGTTCAACAAAAACCGCTTTTTTGGCGTGCGCTCGTCCATTATGAGGCCAAACTGTGTATTTTGTGAACTGTGAGCGAATTCCGCAACTGGATGAGAACAAATTTGTCGCAAAATCCGCAACATTTTGGACCTATTTGACACTTTCGATTTCATGAACAAATAGCTAAAACACTGTGTTATGAGAAAAGCTAAAAAAAGCAGTCTAATTTGCGGAATCCGATGCAAAATTTGCGGAATACAGAACAGTGCGGGGAAATCAATGTGCCAACAAAGGTTACACTACAAGATATTTTTGCGCAGAATCTACAAAATTTTGTGTGTGGAATCCATTTGCAGTTTGTAACATTTTTTTTAGACTTTTCTCTGAAATCCAATAACTTAAACGCACCAAACGTTGCGCCTGCCTAGTGTATAGTTCGGCC
Organism: Symsagittifera roscoffensis; assembly: GCF_963678635.1. Classification (NCBI taxonomy): domain Eukaryota; kingdom Metazoa; phylum Xenacoelomorpha; order Acoela; family Convolutidae; genus Symsagittifera; species Symsagittifera roscoffensis. The sequence goes on along the minus strand of NC_087063.1, from coordinate 3,226,776 downwards.
TCGTAATGACAACTTAGTGTATATTGATGCCAATTTAAAAAATAGCATAACTATTATTTTACACAAATCAAGATTAGCTTGTTACTGACCAAAAAGCAGAAGAAGCTCCGATCCGGGTCAATTTTAGTGTAATGAAAATCGATTTTTCTGTTTTGTTCTTAAAATTTATACAACAATAATTGGTTGATTTATTGAAATTTAACGTATAGTGACTGTATGCGAAGAGTTAATCTTCGCAAAAATCTGAAAAATCAAAATTCTTTTTATGACAATTTTTGGAAAATTTCTCTGCAGCTCTAATCAAAGCTCACAGGGCCTGAATACATAACATCTCTCTGCATCATACAAAGCTGTTATGTAGCATTGTACTAATTTTTTGTGAAAAAAAAGATACTGAACCCAAATTTTCTTCCTTTTTTATGGCAGTGGAAGTTTTTTGGCATGTGATATTTGGCATAAAATTTTGTGCCTTCAATCCGACTACAAAGTTGGAAATTATTGGTGCGTTTTTTTTGCAGTATCATGTGAAAAAAACTTCAGTAAAGAATCGCTTCAAGGTTTCTGGATTTATTACCAAAACTTGTAATAGAAAAACTTGAAAAACAAACAGTTAACTAAAAATTTGATTTTTGGTCAACTAATTATCAAAATCACCTTTTGAACGTTTCAGAGTCTATTAAATTTATATCTCTTGTATAATGAATATCTTCTAATGCTTCCATTTCTCAATGCTGATGAAAAACTTTCACATCGACTGATCAAATTTTGCGAGCGTGTTGTAAATCAAATTTGGATGCTCATTGGTACAGCGGCTGAACGAAAGTTTTGAAGCTTTTCATCAATAATGCTTGGCTTAGAAACTACCTTATGGATTACACAACTGAAACAAACTTATTTCTTTTCATAACTGCCTCGCAATGTTCTGAAAACTTGATGTTTTGTCAAATTTGACGCCTGTACTGACCGGAACACAAAAAGGGGACCCCATTGTCCTTGTTTTGCCCACTGAAATTTAGCAGAATATTTCTCTTCGGATGTAGTAAACAGTTTTTTTTCGCTGTTAATTTTATCGCCGATAATTATTTGTGGTAGTTAGTTAATATGAAACTCAGCCCAGTCTGATAATTATGCGTGGAAAACAAAAAAAAATAAAAAAATAAAACTAAAACACACCGTAAATACAAAGTTCCTCCCCATTTCCAATGGTCGGAACAAATAGGTTATTTAAAATAATCTAGTTCTCGAAAACTTATGAACGCGTTAGGCGCTTCCCTGGAACTTAAGTATTGCTAAAATCAAATGCAGAACTTTTCCATGTTTTTTAAATTGAGTTTTTTATTACAGTTGTAATCATTTAAGTTCAATGCTAATGTTCTAAGCGCACATGTAGGTCCATATTTCGCATCGCTTACAAACAAACGGCCTTCATGGAAAACTTTTTCCTTTAAATTTAAAACAAGACTGCTCGTATCAGGGCGAAGCCCTGAATGTTCCGACTGCCTATTAAGATTTATGGAGCAGTAATAACATTATAAAAAAAATTAAAAGTAATAAAACAAAATGAAATTTTTTTTAAATTTGAAATTTTTTAATAAAAATCATCCCCCCACACGCCATATAAAGTACAAAAAGATAGATTTCGTTCCTTGTAACAAATCAATTATGGCAAATAAGCTTCGTTCAACCAATTTGGAACGATTTATAAGACGGATTAACTCTCCGCTTACGCGTTAATAGCGCGAAATATATCGCGCGTTAATTGTCCCATATTGGCCAAAATGGCAATCTTTAAACCCCCATAACTTTACGAAAAATGATCACAAGTGAAATATCTTTTCAAATTTGAGCTCAAGACAACAATACCTTTCGAATGATATAAAAAAATTCCGTCAAAAATGGCTAGTTAAAAAGTCGAATTTTGTCGGAAGAAAAAAAAACCCACCCCGAGCACAAATATTCCGTTACTTTCGTGTCGAAAGTCGGAATAAAAAGGGGTTTAAATTATCTATGCTGCCTGAAAAGCAACCGGCTACTCTTATTCAGTGATGCTAACTTTGCTAGCCTGAAGATAATTGTTCCGACTTTCGATACGAAAGTAACGGAATATTTGTGCTCGGGGTGGGTTTTTTTTTTCTTCAGACAAATTTCGACTTTTGAACTAGCCATTTTTGACGGAATTTTTTTTATCATTCAAAAATTATTGTTGTCCTGAGCTCAAATTTGAAAAGATATTTCACCTGTGATCATTTTTCGTAAAGTTATGGGGGTTTAAAGATTGCCATTTTGGCCAATTTGGGACAATTAACGCGCGATATATTTCGCGCTATTAACGCGTACGCGGAGAGTTAATCCGTCTTAGAAATCGTTCCAAATTGGTTAAAAGAAGCTTATTCGCCATAATTGGTTTGTTACAAGGAGCAAAATATAACCTTTTGTACTTTGTATGGCGTGTGGGGGGATGATTTTCATTTAAAAAATTCAAATTTCAGAGAAAAAAAATTTCATTTTATTTTTTCTTACATTTATTTTTTTAATGTTATTACTGCTCCATAAACCTTAAAAGGCAGTCGGATCATTCAGGGCTTCGCCCTGATACGAGCAGTCTTGTTTGCTTTTAGATTAGGCCGAAAGATTTAATTTGAGTTGGTTTTTTTCAGAATTAGACGAAGACATGGAGGTTACTATCGACCCAGTCACTGGCAAGATGTTCGTCAGAACCAAGTCCGGAACCCTCAAAGGTTTGCCTAAATGTATTTAACAAAAAGATACATCAAAAGTTTGCGATTCAGAACGCTCTTCCAAAACTTTCAGTATGAGAATTATTACCGAAAAGAATTTTTATTTCTTTTCATTGGTTAGACTTGTTACACTTATGTTAATTTTTTGGAGAAAAAATGATTGAGTGTTTTTTTCCAGAAAATATAATTGAATTCATGTCGTTTAGAGTTGGCATGTGAGATGGAGACTATCATAGATCCGATCACTGGAAAGAAAATCGTCAGACCCAAAGGAGGTAAGTCAAATTGAGGACCTTTTTAGCGACCCCGGACCCCTATTTTTCCTTACGTACCATAGGGTTTTGGTTTTACCATATGTTTTAAGAGTGATCAACATCAGAAAGCTGGGCTTAAAAAGGCTTAAAACCAATAAATGCTCAAAATTATAGGAAAAAAACTAAACGTTCAATTAACCAAAACATTAACATAAAAGATTTTATTGAACGTAAGTTGAAATGTGCATTTTAGGCAAAAATAATCTATCAGTCATAGGTAACCGACATTTAGAAATTTTATTCCAACTTTTTATCAAACCAATCATCATTAGTTTAGCGAATGCACGTTTTTTCAACTGTCAACCACACTGCTTTAGTTGAAATAGTCGAGAGGCGCAATTTCATCCCAGAACTCTAAAATATCCCAATACGCTAGCTCGTGATTAACTGCGTCACCCGATCCATATTTAACCAAATCATCTTCGGTTTTTGAAATACTCAAGTTTTTTATTTTGATTTCTGGTTGCAGTTTTTCGATATTGAGCGTAACAGGTGAACCAAATAATTGTTCACGATCTTCTGATGAAATTTCATCAAATCGGCACAATGCACCGACTAAATTCATAGTTTTTACGCTTACGTCTTGGTCTTTTTGAGTGTGGTTTTCATTCAAGAAGTTAAAAAGTAGCGGCATTTCATAACCATGTGTACAATTAAAGTAATCCGGAAGTCGGCCGTTCGTTTGCTTATAATCGTGCAACTTGAAGTATACTTTTGTAGCATCTGATTTCATTTTGAGAACGAATTTGAGGCATTTCAGGAGAGGATAATCGCTCAAATAATTTCCGACGGCTAAAGCACATTTGTGGAATAATGTCTCTTCAACATCGCCAAAAAGAACTTTCTTTCCCTCATAAAAGTTACAAATTTTCTCGTAATTCTCGCCATTTTGAGCATCTTTGGGTAAAAATCTCTCAAAAACTCGCGCTAATGAGCCTGTGTATAATTCTCTGTCGTTTTGATTTAGACGATCGCTAATTTTTTCTCTTAAAAAGTTACATAGAAATGCATCACCCTCAGATTGGGTTGATGTAATCAAAATTTCCCTAATTTTGTTCAATTTTGTCTGAATTTTGATCAGATTGCTCTGAAAATCGAAATCCATAAACGGAATGAACTTCATAATTTTTCCAGACGATTTGACGTTTTGATTGTGGAAAGCCTCGACATGTAGATCTTGAAGAAATTTTTGAACCAATTCTACTTCGTGTGTGGTGTTTTGTTGATCCTTCCAACCGTTCTGAATCAAGAACTCGTTTGAATATTTTATTGATCTCTCACAATCTTCCTTGTTTGATTGGGTTGATGTGGACCAAAACGTCGGAGCTAAATATTTTAAAAGATAATCGAATAGCTCTTTTTCATCTAAAACAGAATTTTTACAGTAATACTGCTGCCTGTTCAACTGAGCTTTTCGTTATTTGAAATTTGGATCATGATGACCGAATCTAAAACTAACTAAACCGAAACAATAATTTTGGGCTTTCGGTCTTATGTGGTAAATGTCACTCCCCAATTTGAAAATCATTGCGAATTTTTTCGAGCGTTCACGAAAAGAATTTGGCCTATATGGTGTTTTTCAAGCTAAATCAGTAAACTATTATCAAAGTTTGGGTGTTACAAAAAATTTCGAAGTTTTTTATGTCAACAAATTTTTGTCTGAATATTTTTCCTTTTTTCAGACTGAAATTAAAACTAATTCTCAGAGTGAATAGCTCGCTCTTACTACAATCAGCTTTCATTTGTAGTGGTGTTAGCCATTGTTGTTCCGACTTTCGATACGAAAGTGACGGAATATTTTTGCTCGGGGTGGGTTTTTTTTTCTTCAGACAAATCTCGACTTTTTAACTAGCCATTTTTGACAAAATTGTTTTATATCATTCAAAAGGTATTGTTGTCCTGAGCTTAAATTTGAAAAGATATTTCACTTGTGATCATTTTTCGTAAAGTTATGAGGGTTTAAAGATTGCCATTTTGGCCAATTTGGGACAATTAACGCTCGATATGTTTCGCGCTATTAACGCGTAAGCGGAGATTTAATCCGTCTTGAAATTATTCCAAATTGGTTTGGAAAATTTATTCTTTTAAACTTTATATGGCGTGTGGGGTGATCATTTCATTAAAAAAATTTCAAATTTAAGAAATTTTTTTTTTCATTTTATTTCATTACATTTAATTTTTTTATGTGCTCGATAAACCTTAAAAGGCAGTCGGAACATTCAAGGCTTCGCCCTGTTACGAGCAGTCTTGTTCTGATTTCAAATTGAAAGAGAAAAATACACTTCATTGTGCTCACAAAGCGCGACGCATCGCCACTATAAAATAAATATGTTAAATATGGAAAAGCTACTGGAATAACTCGTATAACGTTTTAAGCATTGGAGATTAAAACGACTATTCTCGTTACATACGAATTATAATGATTCCTCTCGTAAATCACGAATATACGAACAACTCATCTCGTGAAATACGAATCCACGAATAACACTCACGATAACTTCTTATTTGCTACGACAAATTGGGAGATTTCCCAGTTGAGTATAAACAGAAGCTAAAAACTACCGAAATTCATTCCAACAATTTTCTCTTCAACCACCCCAACCCTTCTCTATACATTACTATCCATTCTCAGTCAAAATATCTCAAATCTCACCCTTAAAATAAATATCGAGTCTAAAGGCAACTTGCAGTAAATTAATACTAACTTCTTTTCTAATAAAATATTTCCAGCGAATTTTAAAGTTACTTTCTAAGATAGAAAGTAGAAAGAGCCCTATATTACTAGCAAGCGTTTTGTCCGGCATCCATAGTATTGCTAGCGTAATACCATATTTCAGTTTTTTATCATTACAAATTATCAATCCGCTTCGTTTTTCCGAAAAAATGACGAAAAACGTTTAATTTTTTGACTAAAAAGTTCTTTTTTCAATCGTCTACTCTTAATGGTTTCTATATGCTTTACCAACCTCCACTCATCAAAATGATTCTTTCGAAGTTGAAGTGAGAGTTTGGGTTGATAGAGTGATAGGCCACCGACACTGATCCAGCGCTATGGCCACTAAAATTGACTAATCTTTATTCACATCTGAGTAAACATGAAATTTAATTTTTTGTTTTTGTCAAAATCGCTTCGAATTTTTTAAAATGTATCTAGAGTTTTCCAAATTTTTTGTATGATTTCTGGGTTTTTTTGAATGTGGATACAAAAGCCATTATTTGTTGAATGTCATTACGGTGCATAATTACATGCTAATAAAAAATCTACTAAGAATCTTTGACTTTGACTAACCAAAGTGTGATATTATTTGGGTTCCCTCCAAAGCACTCAATATAGGAGTCCACCCACTGAAGAGCAACTTCCTGGTCCCTCAAACCCAGATTAGGCTCCACTACCCCGGGCAAATTGAGGAATCCGAGAACTCCGAGACGGTAGTTGAAAGTCACAACTACAATATCTTGGCTGGCACTTAAATTAGCTCCATTGTAAATTCTGTCCGAAGCTGTGCCTCCTTGAAAGGCTCCTCCATGGATAAAAACAAATACTGGACGCAGTTTTGGATTCACTGTGGCGTTTTGTTGATTTTCTGGTTTCATTTTTGGAGTCCATATATTGATAGATAGACAATCCTCGTTTTTCTGAATGTCTGGATTGGTAAATCCAGGCGGCTAAAAGTCAGATTTTTCATTTTTGCCGTCATATGACAATTTTCGATGGATTGAGTGGGAAGTTCAAACATAAGTTTGCAAACAAAAATTGCTTACTTGAATAGCAGCATTTCCAAATGAAACTGCTTCGAAACTCTCTTCTGGTAGTTTGGTTAACAAATCACACTTTTTGAATCTGTATTGACCAACTGGCTGGTTTTGTACATAAGGGACTCCCAGGAACTGATTAGCAACGCTTCCATATCGTGTTGTTTTCACGGATCCTTTGATATATCCAGCAGGTGTCGAAACAGTAACGATATGACTTTCCATAATGATTTTTCAAATTTGAGAAAATTTCATATTTATATGCAAGAACCGAAAAAAATGTAGTAAGCCAGTGGTTTCGATGTATTAAAACGTATACACCATTCAACATTATCAACTATCACTCTGACACAAAATAATAGCTAAATCATATTTGGCGTTTAGATAATTTAAAACATGGCTAGGCTGTCAATTTTTTTGTAGTTAAAGTAGATTTCTTTCTTCATAAACACAGTTATGCGTCAGCATTAAAGAAGTATTTGAATAATAAAGCGAGCTTTGCTGATGTTTGGCATATACAGTGTAACGGCTTGAGCATAATTGTCGTTTTTTTCTGCTACTGTTGTTGTTTAAATAACTGGTTGTTGACTTCTTATAGTTAAAGACGAAAAATTTGTGACCCTCAGCAATATCGGTGACCTTATTAATCGGTCAAAACCTATTTTTGGCTATTCTTTAGCGTCACATTTTTTTTACAATTCTTAAGATTTTTGACGCAGATTTTACGAGTTGAATTGAGTGAAAAAATTATTTCCGCTGCCAAGCTGAGCACTTTTAGATTAAATAACTGGCCGAAAAAATGATATTGCCAAAACAATATGGCATTAACAATCAAATAACGCTACGAAATGATGTTATCTTTTCAAATCTGTTTGATCACGACTTGACTTTGTCGATTTGGTTAAGTAGTAACTCCCAACCGTGATGGTTTAACTGAACTGACCAACACAAACACGCCTTCAATAAAAATGATAAAGTATTTGATTGAACCCGACTTCGAAAAGATAACCAACCACTCTGCAGGTTTGCCCGCATGGTCGAAAAGATAACCAATCTGCTGTGCCATGCAATCTCAATTATGTTTAAGAACCATTTCACTTCATTAATATCATTAATGTCAGTTTTGCTCTTAGTTGCTTGCAATTTCCAATGTTTCAACCCAAATTAGACCTCATCTATAGAAGATTGCACAGGATTGTCAATAAATACTAACTTTGAGAGAAGGGGGGGGGGGCAAAAAAATGTAAATTTTTGATCAAAACTCCAAAAAGTGCCAAAAAAACTCTTTTTGGCCTGTTTTTTTTTCAAAAATTCGCGTGAAACGCAAATAATCAATATCGCCCTTGACATACTATTGATTTTGATCAATTCACCCGCACATTAATAAAATACAGTTTTTTGCAAAATGAAAAGGCTCAAAAGCTATATTTAAAAAAACGCGAACTAAAACTGCCGCCCCTAAAACTATTGGATGCTAATATATGTCTCAGAGCATATGTTTTTATGTCTTTTAATGGTATGTTCGATGTTATAGTTGAACTTATTTCAACAACGAAAATTATTGCTGTTCCGACTTTCGTAACTAAAGTAACGGAATATATGTGCTCGGGGAGGTTTTTTATCTTCAGATGAATTTCAACTTTTTAACTAGCCGATGCTGACAATTCTTTTTATATCATGCAAAAGGTATTGTAGTCTTGAGCTTGGGTTAATAATATTTTTTTCAAATCTGAGAATTTATTTCTCGCCAAGTACCACAAACCTACTAAATAAACTTCCGCTCTGAGACACCTGTGATTGGATCTGTAGGTCTAATGGTAATCTCCTAAGCAGTAAAATTGTTGGCCTGGTTTGTAATTTTATTGACTACCCACAATGGATTTGCCTGAAAACATTTTCTTATTGTTGTTCCGACTTTTGTAACAAAAGTAACGGATTAAATATGCTCGGGGTGAGCTTTTTTCTTCAAACAAAATTCTACTTTTTAACTAGCCGTTTTTTACAATTCTTTTTATATCATGCAAAAGGTATTGTAGTCCTGAGCTTAAGTTTCAAATAATTTCAATTCTGTAAATGTTTTTCTCGCCAAGTACCAAAAACTTACTAAATAAACTTCCGCTTTGAGACAGCTGTGAACTGACTGACCTGCAGCTTCAATGGTGTTATCCTAGGCAGTAAAATTGTTGACCTGGTTTGTAATTTTATTGATTACCCACAATGGATTTGCCTGAAAACATTTTCTTATTGTTGTTCCGACTTTTGTAACAAAAGTAACGGATTAAATATGCTCGGGGTGAGCTTTTTTCTTCAAACAAAATTCTACTTTTTAACTAGCCGTTTTTTACAATTCTTTTTACATCATGCAAAAGGTATTGTAGTCCTGAGCTTAAGTTTCAAATAATTTCAATTCTGTAAATGTTTTTCTCGCCAAGTACCAAAAACTTACTAAATAAACTTCCGCTTTGAGACAGCTGTGAACTGACTGACCTGCAGCTTCAATGGTGTTATCCTAGGCAGTAAAATTGTTGGCCTGGTTTGTAATTTTTATTAATAACCCACAATTGATTTGCCTGAAAACATTTTATTTTTGTTGTTGTTCCGACTTATGTCACGAAAGTAACAAAATATTTGCGCTCGGGTGAGTTTTTTTTCAGACTCATTTCGTCTTTTTCAAATTTCGACAGCTGGAAAAGAAACGTGTACATGATTGGTTACACTCTTGTATTTGTAATGAAATGCTCAAATTTTAGGAGTGGGACTTGGGTTTGAGCTGTATGTAGATCCAGAGACTGGCAAAGCATATTTGAGACCCCGCGATGGTAAGTACAAAACGACAAAGAAACGAACCTGAATTAATTTGCAAAAAAAAATTAGGTTTTGACGGATCTGACTTCTGGTGTTTAACGATTGGAATTAGATAATCCAGATTCAACCATTCTGTGATTTAGCAAAATGCTTGTTATAACAATAATTTTCATAATTATAAGAGTGATCGAATTTAGATGATCAAAATCCAGATTAAAAAAAGCAAAACTCAAAACAATCTAAGCAATGTTTCCAAATAAAACTAATTAAAAACTCCTTGAATTTTGTCTGGCTTGGATTTTTGTTGATTAAATCGGACTAGTTAATGTCCATTCTAACGCCATATACAAGGTTGTTTGTGAATCAACTGTTTGTAACGACGATATTTATAAAATTTTAATTGTCTTAACTAACCAATAACTAATCTAACTCGGACTAACCCCCTTCGTGCAGAGAAGGAGGAGAAATTGCTGCGAGACCTGGTGATGCTGGTGAGACCCGGACTCGGATTCTACGACGTCGACCCCGAGGAAATCTTCGTGGATATGGGCAGCGACGACTACAAGGTAAAGTTCAAAAAATACTCGTGTCAAAGTCCTTTTCTGATATCATATGACTTTGCATGTAAAACGGGTCGAGAAGTATTTTTAGGACTAATTTTACGCCTATAATTTACTTCTCGCTGAAAAGTTTTTATTTTCTCGAGCAGTTATGAAGTCATACAAAACAAGGCTGTTCAATTTGCACAAAGCAGTCTGGCCACAACATCAAAGAAGAGCAATTGAAAATTGGCTAATGAAACATTAACAATTGAATGTTTTAATTTTTTGTTAACTTTTTTTTTTTAGAATTTTCATCAAAAACTTCTCTGGATAATTAATTTTAGGGAGTCGGAGGAACCTAACTGAACTATGTTTTTGGCTGTAAGATTTAGCCACTGGGGTGTGAAGTATCGTATCGACGATAGATAATTCGATGTCGATAGAATATCGCGATACATTGAACCCTCTTGATAGATTATCCGATAATTGCGATTATCAGAAACCAATATATTAAATGATTGACAGAATACTTAATGCAATGTTGTAGCTGAAATTAAGCGCAATGGTTGAGGGGTTATGGAGCGCAACGCTTAACAATAAATTTGTCTTTTTAAAGTGAATAAGTGGTCGTCCATCCAAGATTGTTTAACACGATAAAAAACATATACAATGTTATGATACCCCAATGCAAACTAGAGATTGCTTAGCATTGTCCATCATAATTCAAACTTGGGACAGTCGGCACCCCTATATCAAAAAATAGAGATAGAAAACGTATTTTATTTGTCTTTCGCTTCTATATTGCTTTTCATTCTTCTTGTTTATAAAAGATGCAAACATGGCTAAGTAGTGCGCGTTATGTGATGTCTACCCGTCAATAACAAGTCCAAATGCTCGGGTCCCGGGTTGACCTCTATAGACCGAAAATGCTAATCATACAACTTCATACACTTAGTCTATGGAAAAATGCTAAACCTACAAATTTCATACGTTTTTGCAAAATGAGTTTAATCTCATTTCAAAGGTATTTTATAGTTGTTTTGGTATCGAAATTGGTATCTCTTCATAAAAAAGGAAAAAAATGGTATGAAAAAAACTGCTAGCCATACAATTTCCATATATGGAAATTGTATGATAAAAATTTAAAAAAAAAAATTTTTTTTTTGTGAAAAAAAGCTTTTAGCAATCAATTCAGCTGCTGGCAAAACATTAAAGCGTTTTTTGGGCTGCTACGACTGAAAGCTTTGATTTTTTTTATTTTTGTTTTCTGAAAAAAAACACTAGTCATACAATTTCCATATAAGGAAGATGTATGACAGGCATTTTTTTGATGGCGACGACAAAAATTTTTCTAAGTTTTTTTGAAATTGCCCCCAAAATTGTTTTTGTGTTTTTTACTAGCCTTTTTCCATATATGGAAATTGTATGACTAGTATTTTTGGTCATCCCGGGGTAACTCTACTTCAATTTGTTTTTCCACTTCTCTTGTAAATAAGTTTTTGTATTTTGTGAAAATTTTGCTACATCTTTGCTTCTATTTCGAAAACCTGCGAGTGTTCCCACTCTCGCAAACAGTAATAATAATAATAATCATAATAATGGGATTTAGAGACTAAAGTCTCAAGGGTATGTTTCAACCCGATAACAGTCGGAATCTAAGCGAGGGAGAGTTTCGGCAATTTGAGCATCGACAGTGCATCTTCCAAGTGCACAAGTTGTCTGTGTCATAGACGTCAGTCGCGAAGTTCTTGTACAGTCGAGTGAGGCGCTGTTTCAGACCAGCGGGCTGATGGAAGTTGACGATCGGGTCAATAAAAATCGCTAATCGTGAACACCTGTTCCAGAAGTTGTTTTCGCATTTGGTATACCGGTAATTCTTGACATGAAAGGCAACAGTAGTAGTACTCCTGGTAGTCGATGGAGCAGAGAAGCGTACATGTGAAGACGAGTCATAATCGTATTTTCCATTTAATATTGAAGAAAAGAGTAAGAGATCATGAAGTTCAATGTATAGACAAATAGGCAGAAGAGCGAGCTGAGCCAATCTTTGCTTATAGGGTAGAGGTGTAAAATTTAAAATCAATTTGGTTGCTTGCTCAAGATTCTTCAGTTCAGAGCGATTAGCACAATATACTGGCGACCCATATAGAAGGACTGGGACGATAAACCCACAATAAGCATGAGGTTTAGTGAAGGAGGCACAAGAGTCAGATGTGTTGCGCTTGATAAGAAGCAGACTTTTTGAAGCTTTGGAGACCCGAAAATTGGTGTGATGTGACCATGTCAGTGTGTCAGTGATGAAGACGCCGAGATCGCGTTCTTTACTATCGCGATGAATGGTAAGATTACTGCAGTGTACGTCTCGAGGTGTACCGCGAAACCAAATCGTCTTGCTCTTGGTTGGATTAATTGACATGTAGTTATCAGCGCACCAACGAATGATAGTATTCGCATCATTTGACAGATCCGGGAATGACGTTGACCAGAGTTTGATATCGTCTGCGAAGGCAGAATTGAGGCAGGTTAAGGCGGTAAGCAAATCGTTCAAATAAATGAGAAACAATAAAGGTCCAAGTATGGAGCCTTGGGGAACACCACTTGTAATAAGCAACGCCTGTGAAAGTTTCTCGCCAACTCTAACCCTTTGGGAACGACCAATCAGGAAGCTTGCGACAAGGGAGAGTAGCTTTCCTTTTACACCGATTTGGTGAAGCTTGCGAATAAGTACAGAGTGTGATACACGATCGAAAGCTTTCTCAAAGTCCACGTACAACTTCAGTAATTCATTGACGCTCAAATCATCGTATTTATCATACAGATTGTCGAGGTACTGAAGGAGCTGCAAAACAGCAGACTGATTTCGCAGGTATCCAAATTGATTCGATGAGAGCTTAGGACTCACAAAATCGTACAGCTTATTGAATATTACACGCTCAAATATTTTACTGGCCGCAGGTAGCAGTGATATCCGTCGGTAACAGGAAACCAAGGATTTGTTACCATCTTTGAAGATTGGAACGATCACAGATTCCTTCCAGACACTGGGGAAAAGACCCTTGCACGTACATGTTTTGAAGAGAAGCAGCAGCGACGGTGATATGACCTGGTACAGATGTTTGAAAATGCAGTTTGGAAGATTGTCCGGGCCTGTAGAGACTGAGATTTTCATCTTCGCGCAGATATGCTCAATGGCTTCATTCGTGATTGTGATATGGTGAATTGTCGAATGTGACTGTTTGTCTGGAAGAGGAGAAGAATCGTGCGACAGAGGATTATATACGGAAGCGAAGTATTTGTTGAATAAATCAGCCTTATCAATGTCCGTAGCAGCTTCCAGCTGGTTCCAATGCATTTTGTCAGGCAGAGTTGAAGAACCTTTAACAGATTTGAAGTACCGATATAGGTCTCCGAAGTTTCGGCTAGAGAATACGTCACACTCATACTGTTGTTTATCGTCGTTGAGAGCATTCATTGCCGAGACCTATGCATTGCACAACGTGGTCGGGTTAGAATAGTCCACATGCTTCCGGCGAATATTTGCAATTTTGATGAGGTTGGACGTCGCTTGTGAGGTCCACGGAGGAAGATTACGGCGGTGCTTCGTTCTTTTTGGAACATGCCGTGCGATACCGTCGTTTATCCATTTGTACCAGGAGCATGTAAGGACGTCCACACTACTGTAGCAATAAGGAGAAAACTTGTGGGTTCGGAAGTAATTAGCCATTTCTTCCCAGTCGACTCTGGAGTAACTGAACTGGGTGCTAGAAGGTCGGTTAATAGCTGTTATGGAAAGATCGAGTTCAATGCAATAAGGTTGATGGTCAGAGAGAGCCCGGCCCATGGTTTGCAGAGAGTCGGATAACGATTTATCACGGCAGCAATTTAGAACAAAGCTGTCTGCATTGCACAGGATAACGTCGAAGTTGGCGCCGAGCAGCTGTTCAAAGTTGTATTGGGAAAGGATTTTCAGTATTTTATATTCATAGGTGTTCGCAGAAGACATCGCAATCCAGTTAGTGGACGTGAAGTTGATGTCGCCACATATTATTGTGAATGAGCAAGTCAGAGTGGATTGAGCCCTTGCCAAGTCGGGACTAATGAAGAGAAGTCGGCTAGTGACCAGTGGTAAAGGCTGGTGGATGGAGGGTTGTAAATACAGCAAACAATGAAGTTGACCGCAACGACACTACACATAACGGATACACAATTGTTGTACTGGCGAGAGAGTTGCACAACGTCCGCTTTTACCCAGTCAGCAATGCTGATTAGGACACCCACATGACGGCTACTGCCAGTATGACGGTGATCACGGTCACGTCTGAAGATACGATAACCAGGAAGAAATATGGCGGCATCCGTAACGGAATCAGTGAGCCATGTTTCGGTCAAGGCAAACATAGTAACCTGGCGAGTCATTATGGCGTTGGCAAATAGCATTCGCCTTGACAGATGTAGTAAACTGCGAATGTTATACGAGACTAGGTTGATAGTTGATTTGACTACTTGGTTTGGCGGTGACGGGAGTCAACATTCCACTACACTCCACCTGTTTTCAATTTTCTGTTCCAACGAAAATTGGATGGTCGTCCATGATAATCCAGTCCAACCATCCAAACAGGTTTGCCGTTTTCTGGTTGGTAAAACTAATCTCTACAAGCCGCTGCTTCTGGCAAAAATTTTGCTTGAAGTTCGGATGAGCCGAACGAATATGCGACATTAACTTTGATATTCCGGCTCTTTTTGGCACTTGCGAATAGTGGAGTGTTTTTTGCATTTATAGTACTTGTCACATGAATTGGAAGTGCTCTCAGCAAAATAGAACAGTGCGATTGCTTTGATCATGACAACTGGTGGTTTAACAAAAGCACAAGTGTGACACATCTTGTGAATATATCAATCGCTACATTAAGTTTGTTTGCGTGCACAGCTTCTGATTGGTTTGATTGCTCGAAATTTGGTATTAGGTAAAATATCGAGGTTCCAGTCGATAGATATTTCGAGATAATGTATCGCGATTTATCGGATATGCAATTATCGATTTTTCACCCCCCTGATTAGCCGTTAATAGCTGGAAAAAAAGTAACTGAACTGTAAAACCAAATTTTACAGTTGTAAATACTCAATTCTTCGCCTTCTTGTAAATACGTTTGCAAAACGGAAAAAAACCGCACCTGTTTCTTAAATATTTTAGAAATTTTTTGAAACATTTTTTGAAATTCTAGTCTCAATAATTGATGTATGATTGATTGACAGCCTCAATAAAACAATTATCCCACAATTTGTCAACAAAACTATCAACTTCAAAAACACAATAGCCTAACTTAGCGACAATACAAAGATTTAGACGCACATTTAAACGGGTCTAGAACAACAAGCCAACGGGACTTCAAGTCGAATGGACTTCAAGCCGAAATTAAAACTTTACAAGCACCCCAAAACGCTATTTTATCATCTGCAAAATGATGCTTTTCTAAAATTTTGGCAAGTTTAGTCCATAATAAGCGTTATTCATGACAATGCACCACTTGTGATTCGCATCCGTTAATAACATCAGCCGGTTTTTGAAATGCAAAAATTACAAACATGAAAAATGCCTTCAACCATGTTTTACTTTTCAACTTTCCGGAACATCATTTGGAAGCTTAAATTATATGCAAACGCCAGTAACTAGTGAAGAAAGATCATGAAATTCAGAAGTTCTTCAAAAAAGTTTTCAAATGGTTCATATTTCACGACTTTATAAGGAATTATTCGGCTTGAAGTCCCTAATTTTACAATTCGGCTTGAAGTCCCGTCGGCTTGATATCCGGCACCACATTTAAACTCGAGCCGAATGGAAGCGCAGCGGAGCAAGCTGACACTAATAGGAAATGCCGCGTTTGACGTTAGCGTTGTGACTTGCTAATCGTTCTGAGTCTGCTTAAAGATTGGTCTGTTGAAAAACCGGTCTGCTAAACTCCCTAGCACCTGCTCCAACATTCTCAAGCAAATGTAGTAAATTCAGTACTGTAGCATGGATCAAACATAGATAACACTGAACCAACTCTGTTCGTAGATACAGATACAAGTTAAATCGGACAGGTAAATTAAAAAGTGTAAAAAAACGTTGGTAAATTTTTAGTTGTCACTTTCAAACATAACTTATGATATAATTATTGTCACTGTACAAAGCAATTTATAAAAAACAGTCCAAAAAACAGTTTCAAGTCATATATTTTTTTGAAAATTGGTAGACCGAGAATTGCTATTTTTCCAGCAACATAAATAACTTAAAATAATGACCTCCGCAGTCGTGCCAACATGCTGCGAGCTTGCCAACAGAGGTTAAAACTCTAAACAAAAAATTGAGCTGGTATTACACAAAGCGGCGACGCGCGCTGCCTTAATCCGACTCAAATTTAGTGTATATTGGTGCTCACGGCGCCTTTAGAAATATTTAAGGGTCAGACAGCCAACATGGATATATCAAAACAGTACAGAAAGGTGATTCTTTGGGTCCGCAGGGGGTCAAATCTCTGAGGGGGGTTTCAAATATAGTTTTACACTGATCAGAGAAAAAATGCCTCTCTACCGAGTCTTATATAGCACTACGTTTTCGCGAAATAAAGTCGCATAGGAAATCAGTATATTGCGGCAGCAATATTACAAAATCATGATACGGAAATTCAAAATTGTAGCATTTTATTAGGCATAGACAAACGAAAAAAATATATTTAGCTTGTTCCTTTTTTCAGATATCGGTGTAGTATAACTTTCTATGCAATTTGCACTGCATCCAGCATATCTTTTATCTTTGGGGTTAATTCTTTGAATCCTGCTATCTTTGGGGATAAATTTACACGCAACTGTCGTCGTTGTGACTTTTAGGCTGAGTTTGAGAATGTGTCGTGGACTGACCAGTTGAACACAATTGGACAGAAGAACAAAGATGTGGATGGGGAGAAGGAAGAAGAGGAAAAAAAGAAGGCGGAGGAGAAACGAAACATGGAAGAAAGTGAGCATACTAAGATTTGGTTACGTAGCAGTATTTAGACAACCGCGTATTCAGACACTGTATTAACCAATCAGAATCGAGACAAGGAAGAAATGAATTTCATTTCTTCCTAGTCTCGATTCTGATTGGTTAATACAGTGTCTGAATACGCGTTTGTCTAAATGCAGACCGCACTCCCTAAGATTGATAGCTCTTTCCTCCTTTGAGTCTTTTCTGTTATATGGCCAAAAAGCTGATTTTTTTTTGCAATTTGAAAGTCTGATCATGATGCTTGAATCCGATTGGTTGAAATTGATACCAGCAAAAATGAATCTGGGTTTAAAATGACAACAAAAGCTCAATTAAAAGTTCGATATTTTTTTGGTGGGGGTGGGGGGGGGGGGGTAACAGAAAAGACCTCATTTTAGTTTTTGCTGAAATGCGATTTACCTAATGCAAATACAAAAATTTTGCTGTAATAAATTGTGTTAAATTATAACAGTGTGAACAAAGCAGTGAACAGGTATGAAACCCACTCTTATTTTATACGAACTGCGATGTGAACAACTTGAAGACATTTTTTATGTGGTAATTTTACGAGGGGTTGAGGAAACAGGAAAAAGCTATTTGAAGACCCTCGCGTTCACATTTAATTAATTGATGAGAATACAGTATACAAGCATATGGTAATTTCTAATAAATAGTCCCAGTAAAATTGTAAAAATTTTCGATCAAAGGTACGTCCCTGATTCTGAAATTGTTCAGATAGATATTACACAATAACTAAAAAATAATAAATATAAAGATTCACCAGCGGATTTAGGGGGGAGGGCGGGGGGGCGGACACTTTTTCTTCAGGGATTCGGCCCCCTGCCGACCCTTTGGTTCTTTTTAAGAAATCCATTTTTGGCCGACCGACTCTAAAATTTTTCTAAATGCGCCTTGGGCGCAAGTATATACTAACTTTGAGGGGGAGCGCGCGCCAAAAAAACGCGATTTTTTTTGTCAAACTTCTCCAAAAACTGCCCAAAAACGGCTTTTTTGACCTGTTTTTTCAAAATTGTGCCTGCGACGCAGAAAATTTGGCGTAAACAGTGTCTTTATTACTGCTTTAGGAAAACTCCGAAAATCAATGTGGTCGACCTGAAAAAAAAAGGTCAAAATTTTCGAAATTTTTTTTGGAAATCCGCCCCCCTCGAGAAAATCCTAGTATACATTGAAACTTCAATTTGTTACCTTTTAGAGGCCTTTGCACTCATTTATGCCAAGAACAGTAAGCTGAGTAGAACTTTTATTTTTCTTCATCTTCATTCTTCAGTTCTGCTCAATTATTTTTCTATCTCTCACATATATTTTGCTATTTTAGTCGACTTTAGTCATTAAAAATTGTTTTTTTTTTGTTTCAGTGGCGCTGAAAATGCGAGAAAGCAAGTCCCGAAACCGAAAAGGGAACAAAAAAGGAAACTTGTAAGTATCTTTCCCGAAAAAAACTTCCACATTTTTTCATTACCTTAACAAAGCCTCGTGTTTTCAGGAAAGTAGAGAAACCAGCAAAATCCAAAGATTCTGTCAGCTCAAAGTTGTCAACCAGGAATGAAAAAGACAGCTACAAAGCTTTGGCCAAAGCAGAAAAAGTTGTCCGAATTGTGACGACTTTGTCAAACAGCAATCATAAATTGGAAAAAGTGGAAAAATCAGTTTCTTTCAAAAAAGAAAAACACGGCAGCGATTCAAGACTAGAAAAGCAAAAAACCAATTTGACCGACAAAGATTCGGAGAAAGGAGACCAGCCTGTGATTTCGGTCACAATTACTGAAAAGAAATTTGACCGAAAATATTCGCAAGAAAAACTTAGAAAAAGTGAACAACCTTCGAAGTTTCTGAAAACTTCGCCAAATGCAATGACACCATTGGCCCAATCATTGGCTGGGAAGTTAAAAGATCTGCACGTAATCGAACAACATGAAAAAGTTAAAGTTGACCAGGAAATCAAAAGTAGAATGACAAAAGCTATAAACAAAGCAAAAATGATCGAAACTTTAACGCATAAAAAGTTCAACGAAAGAGAAAAAACTGAAGAAATTGCTCCTAAAATTTCGATTTCTCACGCCGATGGAAAACAGAGTAAAGTTGGTTTAAAAACCGGAAGAAAATCGCCCTCTCGTAGTGGTTCTATAAGCCCCTCCCCGCAGAGAGCTAGAAAAAGTGGGAAGTTTTTAGCCCCACCTTCGCCGGCTAAGGGGGGCAAAAGTGGTAAGGGTTCGAGTAAGTCACGTGGGGGTAAAGTGAAAGATGAGTCATCGAAGCAGGACACAGTCGATGAAGGAGACGAAAATGAGGAGAAAAAAGAAGAACCGAAAGTCGACTGGAGGAAAATGAACCCTGGTGAGTAATTTTTGAATCACTTTTTGAAATATAATGAATCGCTTTTTCTTAGACGTCTGAAAAAGTAAAAGAAAACATCAAAATAATGGCCAAAAAATTTTATATGTGACTTTTTTAATACAATTTACAAAAAATTGATATTACTCTTATGGCGCTCTTTCAAGTGATGTTTATCAAAAAGAATTTAATTATTCTAAACTTGTTTGTGTCATGACGTCACATGGAAACAATTTACTTATAGATAGAGCCGAGCATTTTTACATGCATTTTTCTTTTTATTTGATTTAACAAAAAGAAAAATGCGTTCAATTTACAATGACTGTGTAGGATTTTTTTGATGGTGTTTTGAAAATTTTCGTGTATCTTTTGCTGAGTCATTTCAAACTTTACGTCCTCTGGCGAGACCTCAAAATGACTGTATTTGGCATAATTTCGCATATATTTTTTCTCATGCTGTTTTGTTTGAAAAAAATGCAGTGTTTTACCAAAAAAAAGCGCATTTGTCGGCTAGTTCTCCTTCCACGAAATTAGTATATATTATATATTGACGATGTTTGATAATGTTTAATATTGGCCAGTGCTAGCTGCCCTATATTACTACCATGGGACAGGGGCGAATCTAGGAGTTTCACGAGGGGGGGGGGGGGGTGGATTTTCAAAAAAAATCGAAATTTTGTCCAACCTTTTTTTTTTAGGCGGCCAAATTGATTTTCTGAGCTCTCCCAAATCACTACAAAGACCATGTTTTGGCCGAAATTTCTGAACCGCAGGCAATTTTTTGAAAAAACAGGCCAAAAAAGGCGTTTCTAGGCACTTTTGTTTAATCACAATTTGAAATTTCAGATTGGATCCGATTCTGAGGACGAGTATATAATATAATATAAATTAACCAGTGTTATACTAACAAGATTGTTTCGATAACTTGTATCCCAGACTGACTACGAATATTTCGATCAAGTTGAAAATTTGATTTTTTTTTTTCAGATTTACTGGACGAGGTAAATAAAATTCATTAAATAATCAACCAATTGTAATTATCTCATCAAAATTTAGTCTGTTTGTAACATAAAATGAAGTTGGCCATAGGATGGAGCAGATTTTTCAATTCTTTTCCACTCACCCCCCCCCCCCCCCCCCCCACACACACACACATTTCAAAATTTCTTCTTTCATTGTTTAATTTCGTCTTCTAATGGATAAATGCATGATGTTATGATGAAAAGTATGTACAAATTTTGGATTGATCATCATGCAAATATTCACAACACTATGACAATGTTTAAAAAATTCAAAATTGCAATTCAAATGTGGGGGGGGGGGGGGGGGTATTGGGAGGAGTGTTTGGATTAGAGCCGATAACACCCATCAGTATCAGAAATATTAATATCAGGCATTTAACTAATTCAAAAATTGTCATCATGCTGACCAAACAACAAATAAAAAAGAAGAAACAAAAAAGTTGTTTTCTTTTCTGACCCAGTTTGGCGACTTCTGTTTATAACTCTTTTTAATGACTTTTCCTTCTTTCGCGTACTTGAAAAAATAAATCATCAGAACTATTAAATATTCATCACTAAACTTTAACACCCATCAACTCAAGTGCATTTATCTCAACCAATTAGATGTCACTAAAGGCTGCTACTGTTTCGTGGTCCCCGTTTGTCTCTAGGTTGACCTTGAAAAGTGTTTCTGTTCGTAGATTGACCTTGACAAGTTGACGCCGGCGGAGAGGCGGAGGATAGAGGTGTTGCGGAAGAGACGACAGAAGGAGCTGGAGAAGAAGCAGGCGGAGGAGGAAGAGAAAAAGGTGGCAGAAGCGAAGAAGCGAGCAGAGATCGACAAACAGATTCTGCAGGAGCGAATCAAGTAATTATCTAAATTTACTTATTTTTATTAATCAATTTTTTATTTTTTTTAAAAATAAGGGTCTTATGCAATAAACGGCCCAAATTCATTATTTCTACATCTCTTGAACTGAAATTCTTGTGGATGAATTTGATTGGCTAATTAGCGAAGCTAGTTCCATCGACATTTTCTGCCATTTCAATTGAACTTTCAAGCAGATAAAAATATTAGCCGAAATGATAGAGAAAATTAATATTGTTTTTTCAAGCCATTTTACTGAATTTTGCTTGTCTGGGCAAGGTTTCACAAGTGACTCAAAATTAATTGATTATAAATGAATTAATAATTTGACTCAAAGTTCCACCTTTTCGGCAATTTCGGCTCATATTTTTATCTGCTAGAAAAGTTGATCGGAATGCCTGACCGTGTAACTTGAAATTGATTGGCTAAAATTACCCAATCAAATTTGATCGCAAAATTTTCAACTTACGATGTAGAAAATTGATTTTGGGCCGTTTATTGCATAAGACCCAAAAATAATTATTGGTGGTATCTAAACCAGCAGAAGCATCAACTAGCCGAAAATCCGCAAGTGTAATATAATAATTATTTATTTCATTGATGTGATGTAACGTTTCGGCTGGCTTAAATACTCCGCGCATGGTTGGTTGTTTTATACTTGGGCTGGTTTATTTCTCTCTATTTTTTAGTTTGAATTGAAGTATCAAAGGTCAATAAATACAGCAAGACAGAATGAAATATATACACAACCCGGTTGGAATACTTTTTTGATATAAATTTTCATAAAAATGGGGGTATTTGAAAAAATGCTAGACATACAGTTTAGTTCTATGGAACTTGTAAATTCTAACAAATGAAAGTTTCGTGGACTAGAATTTCCTTGAAACAACGCTTCTAATAAAAAACCCTTGATTCTCGGACAATAAAAAAGAATAAGTTCCCACTAAAAAGTATCGCGAAAAATTAGTTAGTTATTGACGATGTGATAATTCCATTTGAAAAAGACCAGCTAAATGTGCTAATATACAATCTCGTTGGAAAAAATACTCCATCAAAGAGGAAAAATAGAGAGATGACTACAATGAGAAAGTACAAGACTGCTCGTATCAGGGCGAAGCCCTGAATGTTCCGACTGCTTTTGAAGGTATATGGAGCAGCAGTAATAACATAAAAACATTATATGAAATAAAATAAAATGAAACTTTTTTTTTCTACAATTTGAAATTTTTTAAGAAAATCATCCCCCACACGCCATATAAAGTACAAAAAGATAGTTTTCGTTCCTTGTAACACATCAATTATGGCAAATAAGCTTCGTTCAACCAATTTGGATCGATTTATAAGACGGAATAAATCTCCGCTTACGCGTTAATAGCGCGAATTATATCGCGCGTTAATTGTCCCAAATAGGTCAAAATGGCCAAAATGGCAATCTTTAAACCCTCATAACTTTACGAAAAATGATCACAGGTGAAATTTCTTTTCAAATTTAAGCTCAGGACAACAATACTTTTTGAATGATTTTTAAAAATTCCGTCAAAAATGGCTAGTTAAAAAGTCGAAATTTGTCTGAAGAAAAAAAACCCACCCCGAGCACAAATATTCCGTTACTTTCGCATCGAAAGTCGGAACAACAAGGGAAAGCTGAAAATCAGACGAAGTTGAATGCGATACAAATAGACAACGTCGACAAAAAACTGAAAATCCAGCTGTGTAGCCACTGAAAAGGAATACCACAAATGTGTCGTCTTTAGGATTTTCACACACAGTCTTGCGAAGCTATCCCTTTTACCGTGCTAAAGCAGGGGGCACTAAGGCTCGGTATTAACGACAATCCCGAAAGGGTTATTTTTAGTGGTGAGTTGTCCTCTACTGTATTCTATTGCTCCCCCTTAGTCAGTGATGCTCTTGCTTGCTATATCTCGCTTGAAGTCGCGTATAACGAATTCCTTTCTCTCTAATGAATTCAATATATGTATAAGTCTGAATGAATACAAAGGGCCTACTAATTCGGCCAGCATATAATTTAGTAATATACAACAGAATGGTTTGCGATCTGTACACACTTAACAATTTCTTCTCTGCGTACTCGGTCAGTACACGTGTCGACTAAGCTCTCTGACTTGTACTAACTTCTGCTCTAACTAATTTTCCACAAGGCACTTCGACTTACGTTCTTACTTCACTCGCTGTGAAACAATTAACAGATGAGTTCAGATAGCGACCACAACTGGGACCTACTGAATCTTACGCTCGTTAACTCGTTCTATTTTTAATCCGCTCTCTAACCTCCACTTCTTCTTATCTCTATTTGTGCTCCGTTTTTGTTAATGTCACGCCACTTCATATCGGTGCTGTCATCCCCTTAATCACAACTGCCCCCTATGGTTTTTCCCTTTTACCTACTCCCCCTGTCAAAGCTGACGGGTCCCAAGTCCGGGGTTTTTATCGACTTGTTCACGTTTTGTAAATACATCCCCCTGCGGTTGGCATCGTAAATCGGGTAAGTACCGAAGTCGTATGATTCTTATCAATTAAATCCCCCCTTCGCTACTTACTTAAATAACATCTGACTTCGGTGTCAAATCTTGACCCAAGCAACAAAGTCATACGACCCCAATAAACTAACCATAACCCGATTTTGAACCAAATTTACTAATATTTTCACTATCATGTTAGGATAAAATGCGCAGAAAATACGCTAAGTCGAAAATTTGCTAGAATTACCAATTTGAAAGTCGGAACAACAAGGGAAAGCTGAAAATCAGACGAAGTTGAATGCGATACAAATAGACAACGTCGACAAAAAACTGAAAATCCAGCTGTGTAGCCACTGAAAAGGAATACCACAAATGCTTCGTACACAAGAATCCGTCAAAATGCAGCTTAGACATCAACTGTGGGAATCACTGAAGTTTCGGGAATCACTTTCCATCTTTGGAAATCACTTTAACTAGAATTAGTCTTATCTATGAGCGCTACATATTAGGATATTTGAAACTTGAACTATGTATCTACTATCTTACCGGCACTGACAAAGTTGAGATTGAAACCGATTTTAATCAATATTTATACAGATAATATACTGTATAGAAATCGATCTACGATAGCCCAGTTCGATACGTCAATTGATTTAGAATAGATTGAATTTAGTTTTAAGGTAGGACAAAATCGATTTTTGTTGCATAAAAATGGATTTAAATCCATTTAAATGGATTTTCGCAAGGTAGTAAAAATCATCAAAATCTCAACAAAGCTGATTTAACTTCTATGTTTTTTGTTTCGAAGCTCGTGCAAATTTTTTACTCACAAAAATCCTAAAGAGGGCAAGAATGAGTCACTCGAGGAGAGTTTTTTTAATGCGTACTATTGCGCTCAAGGGGCTTCCTTTCAAATTGTGCAAAACTAAGGTTTCGCGCGTTAATGAGAAGTACAATTGTGTAAAAGTTTTTCAAGAATAGTTTTCATTATAAACGTTTTAGACTCAATTTTTTAGGCAAATAACGTATGACTTTACAAATCAAAGTGGAAAAATAGAATTTTGGTGCAGAACATCAAAACAAAAAGTCAATTGAAAAGCATTGCTAATAATTCAATTCCACTATTTCTCTATTGTTTGATAGTCTAGAAAATCTGAATATCATCTGTATAAAATCTGTATATAATCTGTAATCTGTATAAATTGATTATACAAAAAAAATTGTAAAGGAGGGCCAAAGCACTAAAAAAACAGTTTTTTTTGCGAAATTTTGAAAATTGAAAAAACAGGTCAAAAATAGCAATTTTAGGCACTTTTTTGAAAATTTCTAACAAAAAATTGCATTTTTTCGGCGCGCGCTACCCTTAAAAAATTAGTATTTATTGGCGTCAAAGGCGCCCTTAGAAAAATTTTAGGGTCCGTCAGCCAAAAACGAATGTCTCAAAATAGTTCAAAGGGGGGTCTGCAGGGCGTCGGATCCCTAAGGGCAAGGCATCTGCCCCCTCCAAATCCCCCCTGAATGTGTGCATGTTTAAGGGAGGCAGAAGAGGCGCAGAGGAAGGAGGAGGAGGCTACCCGATTGGCCGAATGGGAAGCTAAGCGTAAGGAGGAGGAGGCGAGGAAGAGGGAGAGGATGAAGCGACTGGAGGAGCAGCGGATGATAGAGCGACTGAAACAGGAGAAATTAGAACAGGAGGCTCGGGCCGCAGGTCACAATTAGGGGGGGGGGGTTAATGATTGATATTGATATGCATGATCTCACATGCATGATCTAGCTGTAGATCATCATTAAAAGGGGGAGGTCATTGCATCTAGCACTGTGATTTAATGATATAGAGTATAGTACCACACACAAACTTTAGAGCGAGTGATGATCCGAGCCATGACATGTACTCGTCGCCATGGGTGCGGCAACAGTTCTATAATTCTTATTAGCAGTAGCGTGCGCAGAAAAATTTTCTGGGGGGGTGCTTCATGCTTCTTCGAAAAAAAATTTGATAACTTTGTCAATTTTTCTATTGGATGACCAATTTGTTTTTCCGAGCACTCCGCTAATACTATAAAGACCCTATTTTATCAAAAACTTTCTCGGAGCAGAATTTTTTTTGAAAAAAGAGGCTAAAAATCAGGGGCGGATTTAGGGGGGGGGGGGCGGGGGGGCGGACGCCCCCCCCTCAGGGATTCGACCCCCTGCCGACCCAAAGGGTCCCCCCTTTGATACTTTTTCAGAAATCCATTTTTGGCCGACCGACCCTAAAATTTTTCTAAAGGCGCCTTTGGCGCCAATATATACTAACTTTGAGGGGGAGCGCGCGCCAAAAAAACGCGATTTTTTTGTCAAAATTTTTCAAAAATTGCCCAAAAACGGCTTTTTTGACTGTTTTTTCATAAATTTGCCTGCGGCGCACAAAATTTTGCCAAAGTAGGGGCAAAACATTGCTTTGGGAGAGCTTGAAAAATCAATTTGGTCGACTTAAAAAAAAAAAAAGGTCGTCAAAATTTTGGAAAATTTTTTGAAAATCCGCCCCCCCCTCGAGAAAATCCGAGATCCGCCCTGCTAAAAATGAAGTTTTGAGCACTTATAAAATATTTGAAGAAAAATTGCGTTATTCAGCGCGCGTCCCCACGCACCCTCAAATTTTATTATTTTAGCTCCGAAGGCGCCTCTAGAAAATTTTTTGATATTGGCCAGCCGAAAATATATCTCGTAAAAATATATCAAAGGGGGTCCATTTGAAAAAATTTGGCTGTCAGAATTGAGGGGGGGAAGCGCCCCCCCCCCCTCTGCTGTGGGGGGATGAATTGAGGGGGGATGAGTTTTTAACCTGTGAAAAACCACGGTTATGAGTAAAGATCTGTAAAATCTTGTATACTTGAGATGAAGACTATAATTGATGAAGACTTGAAGAAATAAGATTGATTTTATATTTGGGAATCTTTTCCACTAACGACAAAAACTTTAAATTACAAAAAAATTGCTTATCAGTGAGAAGCAGGGGCAGATTTAAGGGGGGACGCCCCCCCCCCCCCCCCCCCCCTCAAGGTTTGTTCATTGTTGACCCATTGACTGACACTTCATTTTTTATACTAAAATATTCTAATTTTAAAGGGGAATGCGTGCAGAAAAAACGCGATTTGCGGCCTGTTTTTTGAAAAAAAAATTGACTGCGGTCAAAATGAGGTCTTTATACTGATTTCAGAGAGCTCAGAAAATTTTTTAAAAATCCCACAAAATTTTCGAAACTTCTTTAAAAATCCACCCTCGAGAAAATCCTGGATTCGCCCTTGGTGGGAAACCTTGTAAGTATCGACTGCCCTTGACGTCTATGAAACCATTTTTGATTTAAAATTAGTTTTGCCCAGATGTACGAGCCGAACAGTCTTGTGTAAAAAATATGCACCTTTTGACAATTATTGCAAAAAATTGGTCTTGTTTGTTTTTTGTTGAAAGTCACTACGTTTTTGAGTTTTTTTTTAGCCAGCTTCTAATCAGTTCGGTTCATGTTTTTTTTTTAAATTTAAACGAGTATTAATGAGCAAAATGTTTTACTTTAAACAAATTCTCAATAATTATTAGTTTACGTTGTAAGCATAAATTCTGCTGCTCTAGAATTTCCGGTTCTTATAAGCCAACTTAAACAAACAAACTGAAGCTCTACTTTTTTTTATGCGAATACGAGTTTATGCGACTATAATAATAATAACTGTAGTTCCTGCGAATCGCAGAGGAGCTATCAGTAGGCCTTAACAGTCCTGTCGAGGATAGTCCGTTTGTATTATTTCCCCACATTCCAGACTGTGTTATTTTGTTGAGCGAAGCCCTTTTTTGCGACTCAAGGCCGTTTTTGTGCGTCTAGAACTTTCACGTGGTACCACTTTTGCAGCCAAATTTGGTCAGGTTGTGGTAGACCTGAAGCTAGAGGTCAAGTGAGAGCTCGTCCTCACACACTATCATTGCCATGGCATGGGATCGATTAAACGATCTGACGATTCTAAAGTGAACGCCTTACCACTATGCTAAGTGCCCCATGAGTTTATGCGACTACGAGTTTTGCATAGATGGTTTTTCGTTAAATTGGTGAGTTTTTTTTCAAATAATAGCTTATTTGTAGTCTTTAGCGTTAGATTTACTGTAGCTCAGAAGCCGCCATACTGTCTTTCAATGATATATAAATTTTGTCCAATTAAGCAGAAATTTACCGTTATCTTGAACCATTTTGTAGCAAAAACTCTGAAATTATTTATAATACTTTCAAAAAACTAAAACAATTTTTCAAATTGGCAGTTTTGTTTAATTTATTGGCCAAAAATTTAGGGCAAAAAATAAATAAAACAAAATAAATTTTCGAGTTACTTAAAAATAAAATTTTTTCGTCGTCTTCCTTGTTTATTAAAATGATAATTACATATAAAACAAAGTTCGGACCAAAATCCATTGTGCAAACAGTTGAAGTCTGAAAAATGTTCAAAAGCAAATAGTTTATGTGACTTTATTGACACTTGTTTCATTTCATAAATTCATTTCCTAAATTTTTTTTCTTTTTTTTCTGAAAAATATATGGTTTTGCTTTCATTACTTTTGTATGCACACTGCATACTGTAGCCCTCAAAAAAGTCTTCTGATGGAATCAATTCAAAAGTCACCTTTCAAAGGTTAGAGATATGTAGAATTTGTTTCTGTTCGTTTCTAGGTTATGGGCAGAAAAGACTACCCGAGAAAAAAATATATATATTTTTTTGAAGAGAAGGGCTGAAAGGAGGAAATAAAGGGTTTAAGTTTAATAAAACTGGATCGTTAGAACGGTCCGTTGGATCCATTTTTTTTATTTTTCGCTTAATGAGACACCTGAAAACGAGCCGTGCTGGGTTAGTGGTGTTCTCCCATACGATTCCAGTTTGTATTTGTAAGTTGTTGTAAATAGCTATGTAACTTTATATTGTTTGGAAACAATTTATTAGCAAGCTATTAGGCTAAAAATATATGTGAAGTTACAAAATTACGGATTTACTAGGTGTTTCATTTTTGTTTATCTGTACTTTCAGAAAAAGACGTATTTGGGTGCAGTTTTACAAACAAGTTTCGAGTCTTGATATAACTGTCTTTTAAATCCATGACCAACATTTCGTTTATCCTCGAAAACTTTTAAAAAAAACTTTTTAAACGCACTGCTTGTTCTGTATAGCCGTTTTTTGTCTAAGCGATTTTCGACACATTTTTTTAGGACAAAAACTATTCATAGTTGATGCAAGTCATTCCTGATTTAAATGTTAAGAATTTGGACTGTACATTTGATCCCTTCAATGCAACTATAATTCATTTCTTATTACTCTAACAAAAGTTTCCATCTTCCATTTTTTTGTAAGTCTTAATTTTTTTAAAAATACAAAATACTCAAAATAGAGGGCATTTTCAACGACCAAATTTTCTAATTAATAATTTTTCAGTTAGAGCGCTAGCGGTTTTTTTTGGTTTTCTGTGAAAGTGTTTCTCCAGTTTCAAAATGTTTTTCCATTTGAAACTGTTCCTCTTGTTTTCAGTTCTAAGTTTTAAGTTACTTTCTTAATAAAAAGGAAAACCAATAAAATGTAAGCTTCAAAAGTGGATTTTGTGTCTTCGCAGCGACATTATTGTGTATTAACCTAAAACCTAATTATTGTGTAGTAACCTAATTAATGTTCCGACTTTCGATACGAAAGTAACGGAATATTTGTGCTCGGGGTGGGTGGTTTTTTTTTCAGACAAATTTCGACTATTTAACTAGCCATTTTTGACGGAATTGTTTTATATCATTCGAAAACTATTGTTGCCTTGAGCTTAAATTTGAAAAGATATTTCACCTGTGATTATTTTTCGTAAAGTTATGAGGGTTTAAAGATTGTCATTTTGACCAATTTGGGACAATTAACGCGCGATATAATTTGCGCTATTAACGCGTAAGCGGAGATTTAATCCGTCTTAGAAATCGTTCCAAATTGGTTGAAAGAAGCTTATTTGCCATAATTGATTTGTTACAAGGAGCGAAATCTATTATGTTGTACTTTATATGGCGTGTGGGAAGATGATTTTCACAGAAAAATTTTCAAATTTAAAAAAAGTTTTTCATTTTATTTTAGTTCATTCCATTTTTTTATGTTGTTTAAGTTATTACTGCTCCATAAACATTAAAAGGCAGTCGGAACTTTCAGGGCTTCGCCCTGATACGAGCAGTCTTGTTTTATATAAAACTAATTATTGCATATTACTTATATTGTTGTATATTGACCTAATTTTGATCATGTTAACTTAATTATTGTATATTAACGAGGTCTTTCTGTATACTATTTTTATAGCGGAGATCCAAAGCAACCTTCCCTGAATTCTCAGACATTTGATGCGGTTTAGGTAGAGGAGTCCCAGAACTCCACATCTGATAACTGAAAGTGCTAGCAGAAAATTGTTTTTTCTTTAAGAAATTTCTGAAAATGTCATCTTTGCGTGAAACTTCTAGAGCATTGCGAGATATGAATTGTATTGCATAATTTAGATAAGTTAATTCTTCTTAAAATAAGATTTTTCACTTTAGCAGATAGTTTCAGTTCACTCTATCATCCAATCAGAGCTCATCTCCTATCGTTCAAATGCATCCTCATCCCAATTCAACCACCTTCATTTCATCTTGCTAGTTTCGAATTTTTTTTTGAATAGTATCTATACGGCGTGAACAGGTAATGACATCATAATTGAACCAGCTTTAGAACACATTTCGACGCCATAATTCAATTGTGACGAAAAAAATGACCTTACTCAGAACTGTATAATTATTGTCTATACCCAAATGCTCATTTTTAAAACAGTCGAGCTGTGCTAAATTATGTTTCATTTGATGAAATCACAGGTGGAGGGGGCGCCAAAGGTAAGACTCATCTTCTGAATTGGTTATTCTTCTTTTGAGGTTTCAGGAGACCCTGTTGCTGAAGGTAAGCAAGAAGTGATACTATTGTGATTGGTTTGACCTCTATTTAACTCAGTAATTACACTTCAAATTTAAAACTAACGGCCTAAATGTAATTTCACAATCATGTGATACTGCTAGAATTGAGGGATACTCAATCCAATCGGGGTATACTCAATGGGGTATACATCAAACCAATTGTTGGAAAACAAAAGTTTTATTTTTAACTTGCTTGAAAATTATCATTTTTTCTGTTTTTTTCTTGCAAGCTTTAAAATGAATGTGAATAACTTTTTTCAATCCAATGTCAGTCGATCCATGTAGCAAGCCGATTGATATATAGGCTATTTTTGAAAAATATGTTTTAAAATATGTTTTTCTAAAATTTTTCGAAATGATTTGAGTGTCAATACGAAATGTTTATCGAACTTTTCCTCAACAATACATACAGTGCTGCAACTAAAAATTGCAATGTTTTGTTAGCAACAAGCAATTAAACTCAAGTTTTAACTGTTTTTTGGGAATTGTTAATGAAACTGCCTGAAACAAAAAAATTGTTGTTAATAATGCTACCTGAAAAATACTTGCTGGATAAAAATTTGCAAAACCATATTTTGAAGGTTCTAAATGGTCATTTAGTCACATGTTGATAAACAGGTGTTCGATTTCCCCAAAAAACTTTTCGAACGCAGCACAAGTGGCACGAATTCAAGGACTGAAATATATTTTTTTCCTTGTAATGCGCTCAACAAGCACTACAATTTTTCATGATGTGTTAACTAAAAAAAATTGAAATTTAAAAAAATCACCAAAAAGAATGCACTAAAAAAGAATCTTGTTATTATATTATAAGAGCTTTGAAAAACTAATTCGGACAAAAGAATTTCGTAAGAAACTAACTCTGACACACTTTTGCTGTTTTTGATATTTCGAAACTTTATATTATCTAGTAGTCTCTAGCAGACACTCTGCAAATTTTCATATCAGACACTGCTGAAATGTGTTTACCCCAAGAAGAGAAACCTATAGAAGAACTTTAAGTGCGCATGAAAATCATTATTCAATCAAAAGCACGAACTGTTTGCCTTTTAATTATTCTAGTTATAATTGATTATCACAGCAGATATAAAGCAAAGTTGGCAAAAACATTTATTTGCGCGAAACGCACCCCGGTTGACAACACAGACAATAAAAAGTTTGTCAAACAATTCCATACAAGAAAAATGCTTTGCAATACCATTCATTGAGGGTATGTAACAAATGCTTTTCATACAATTTCCATGCATGCTATTTTTTGCCACTCGGTTTACAGGTGAAAATTTTTTAAAATCAGGGAAAACTTTGTTCTGCTTTTTAGTCGCAAAATCACTTCTATGCACGAACAAACATATTTTTGCTTTCTACTAAAAACCTTCGTACAATTTTCATGAGTGGTTAATCGTATATCACACATTTTTCAGATTTTTCTCTACGTATGGAGTTACATGGAATTGTATAACACAAAATTTTCATTTGTGAGATCGGAACGCAAAATATTTCATTGTAAGCTTTTCCATTGCAAGCTACAGTTTAGAAACTTGAAAAACAATTTTGTTAGACTTTCAATCAGTTTTTAATTTTTGCTGAAAATTAAAATGTTTAGATCTTTTATAGTTGTCTAATTATTGGTGCAAAACTTAAGACTCACACAACAAATTGACAATTGACAATAATCATTGTCTGAATAAAAAATCGGCACTTATTTTTCATTATTTCTGCACCAACATGCAACCGATTACAATCAGCAGTTTTTTAATTTACTATTCATTTTGCTAGGGTTTTTCAGTGTGATTGGAAAAAAGGTTACAACAAAAAAACGTCAAAAAGAGACTTGTCCATTTTTTGACACCGGATCTTCTAAAATTTTCGCGAATTCTAATAAGTCCAAAAATTCAGAGGACGAAAATTTTTGGACCCATCAAGGGACCAGTGAATACGCACCAAATTTTCAAATTTTCAAATAGAAGAACTTTAAGTGCGCATGAAAATCATTATTCAATCAAAAGCACGAACTGTTTGCCTTTTAATTATTCTAGTTATAATTGATTATCACAGCAGATATAAAGCAAAGTTGGCAAAAAACATTTATTTGCGCGAAATGCACCCCGGTTGACAACACAGACAATAAAAATTTTGTCAAACAATTCCATACAAGAAAAATGCTTTGCAATACCATTCATTGAGGGTATGTAACAAATGCTTTTCATACAATTTCCATGCATGCTATTTTTTGTCACTCGGTGTACAGGTGAAAATTTTTTAAAATCAGGGAAAACTTTGTTCTGCTTTTTAGTCGCAAAATCACTTCTATGCACGAACAAACATATTTTTGCTTTCTACTAAAAACCTTCGTACAATTTTCATGAGTGGTTAATCGTATATCACACATTTTTCAGATTTTTCTCTACGTATGGAGTTACATGGAATTGTATAACACAAAATTTTCATTTGTGAGATCGGAACGCAAAATATTTCATTGTAAGCTTTTCCATTGCAAGCTACAGTTTAGAAACTTGAAAAACAATTTTGTTAGACTTTCAATCAGTTTTTAATTTTTGCTGAAAATTAAAATGTTTAGATCTTTTATAGTTGTCTAATTATTGGTGCAAAACTTAAGACTCACACAACAAATTGACAATTGACAATAATCATTGTCTGAATAAAAAATCGGCACTTATTTTTCATTATTTCTGCACCAACATGCAACCGATTACAATCAGCAGTTTTTTAATTTACTATTCATTTTGCTAGGGTTTTTCAGTGTGATTGGAAAAAAGGTTACAACAAAAAAACGTCAAAAAGAGACTTGTCCATTTTTTGACACCGGATCTTCTAAAATTTTCGCGAATTCTAATAAGTCCAAAAATTCAGAGGACGAAAATTTTTTGGACCCATCAAGGGACCAGTGAATACGCACCAAATTTTCAAATTTTTATCTCTTGTTTTTGCGCATTCTGAAGAGAAAGTTAAATTTGTCAGGTTTTCCAAGAACACATTTGAGTAAATAAGCTTACACTTTAGTACTACCTAACAGGATGTTGTTACATCAACTAACTTCTAACTAGTTAAAGCTAACTGGCCAACTAAAACGTGCAAAATAAAAGTTTCCAGTTTTTATCCTTCCAATGGTTTCATCAACCGTGCTTCAAAATTTCAATCTTGGACATTCAATAATTGCAGATAAAACGGCAAAAAGCTTTAAAAAAATACTCATTCGCTCGGTTTTTATTGGGAAAAATTGTCCCGCGATTGTATCAAAACCTTTATTGCTTTATGTGAGACCCAGCTGGAAATTTGGTCTAAATTTTTTCTCGGATCAAGTTAACATCCTCCAAATTAAGACCCTCCACCCCCTAGAGTTCATGTGAAGTTAAACTTACTAAGTGCTGCGTTTAAAAAGCTCGTTATTCTGATTGGCTGAAAAATTCGAACTTAGAACCAAGCTAACGGTAGTAGGTCAGTAAATCGATATATCAAAAAAAACGAAAACAGACGGACCAGATCAGTAAATCAAAAATTAATGATTCAATTACGTAATCACATTAGCTAAAAACTTAAATTTTTACAAAATGACAATTTTTTTCTTCAAAACAAAAATTGGATCAAATAAAGAAATAAAATAGCTCTTCCCAAGAACCTCTCAGTTTTAAAATTATTGTTCTAGCTCAGGGAAAATTTGTTCTATAAATCTTTAATTTCGCAATTGATGTTATTCTTACGTAAATCGGTTTAGTGATCTGGTAATTTACTGACACATCGGTTTACTGTACGCACCCCCAAGTTAACATCCATGTCCCTAAACGGCTTTGGGGGGAGGATATTAACTTTGGTCTCTTTTTTTTCTAAAATTAATTCCACCCAAATTAAACAAAACCCATCTCCTAATTAAACATCCCTCTCCTGTTTTTCAGCCCTGGCACTAGAGCGCGAGGCAGAGGAGGCCAGAAGAAAAAGGGAAGAGGAAGAAAAACTGGCCCAGATGGCCCAGATTGAACGAGAGGCTTACGAGAGACTAAAGCGTGAACAAGAGGAAGTCGAACAGTAAGAGTTTTTAAAGACTTTATATTAAAATTTCATGCAAACGTTCTTATAATGTTTTCAATCGAAGTTATAAATTTTTTTAGTTTTATTTCTTCTTAAGCTAAACATTAATCGTTCGCAAACATATTAGTAACCTCTTTTTTTTCAAATCTGGTCAAATTGACTAACACGATTGAACATTTAAAAATAAATAAATAATTTCTAAACTGTTCAATTTAAGTACACTTTCGGGATCTTTTTTCCCCGCGCGATTGGTTTGTTTCTATCATTTCTTTCCAACTGTCTCTTTCGAACTGCAGTTTGAGACGCGAGCAGGAGGAGCGGGAACAACGTGAACAGATGGAGAAGATTCTAGAAGAATCTAGAAGGATGGCAATCGAGATGCAGCAAAAACAAGTAGAAGCCGAGGCCAAGGCTCTATTTAACAAGTCTGTTCCATTTTGGTGACCGGCCTATTAGCATGTGTGTCGATTAGCATGCCCATGTAAAAGAATGAAAGATGAAGACTCGCTATTTCACAGGGTTGTCGAAACTATTTGAAAATTTAGGCATATTTGTTTTTCGTCTGAAAGCACTCCCAGTTAAAACAATTAGTGTATGCTAATAGTGACACATGCTATTCGCTACGTCCCCGTTCTCTTTCTCAATTATACTACTAGTTCTTTCACACTTCATCAACAAACCTTTTTGTGTAAGATTTAACTCTCAAACTTACCTGCAAATCCAGCTTGATTGATGTTCAATATATGAAAACTATATAAAACTAAAGGAGTGTGCCAAAAGGGGCGAATCTAGGATTTTCTTAGGGAGAGGGGTTACGAATTTTCAAAACACTTTCGAAAATTTTGTCGATCTTTTTTTTAGGTCGACTAAATTGATCTTCCGAGCACTCTCAGAACACTATATTGACCTTATATTGAACAAAATTTTTAAGTCGACGGCAAACGTTTGAAAAAACAGGTCAAAAAAGTGGTTTTTGGGAACTTTTTGAAATTTTTTGTCCAAAAAATAGCGTTTTTTCGTGGCGCGGGCTCCTCCACAAAATTAATATATATTGACGCCTTTAGAAAAATTTCAGGGTTGGTTGGTCGAAAATGGATGTGGTGAGGGGGTCGGACCTTTCGGTTGGTGAGGGGGTCGAACCACTGAGGTAAAAGAACGTTTTGACGTTTTGTGATGTGCTTCGTCACAAGGCTAGCGGTGGTGGGGTTAGAAGAAAACGAGAAGGAGGGGGAGGGGGAGCAGGGACGTTTTTAGGGGGCAGGGGCGGTTGGGGGTGGGGGCGGACGCTTTTTCTCCCCCTCTCAGGGATTCGATCCTTTGCCAACTAAAGGGCCCCCTTTGGTAGTAATATTTTTGCCATCCATTTTTGGCCGACCAACCCTAACTTTTTTCTAAAGGCCCAAAAAAGCCCATAATTTTTTCTAAGTTTCCAAAAAATGTCCAAAAATGAGGCGCAGAACATTTTGTTAAAAAATAGGGTCTTTTTACTGTTCTGGGAGCGCTCGGAAAATCAATTTGTTCGACCAAAAAAGTCAACAAAACTTTCGAATTTTTTTTGAGAAACCGCCCTCCCTCCCGATAAAATATTAAAGCCGCCCCTGTGTGGGGTTGGGAGGGATTGAAGGGACTCACAAACTATACATTACAAGGTATTTGTTCCTAATTTCCGCGACAATTTTTTTTCAGGGGTCTATTGGGTTTTCATGTTTCGTGATTTGTCGTGTTAAATTAGGAGTCTGAGAATGGAGTATGAGCTATTAGAGAAGAATCAAGAGATCAGTCGGGCATTCGTCTACTCGTACTTCGAACTCATGCGCATCATGGAGAACCTAGAAGACGAAGAAGAGGACTAAACTCTATTGACCTCACTTTTTTCAGTCAAATTAAGTTCTCTCTTTTTGAGGGAACCTAAATTTTCTCCACCAATAAGTGATCAACTTACTGATTTGGTTTCTCTGATTGATTTCAATAATTCGATTTTTTACGAGTGAAATTTAAAAAACCTCGAATTGTCGTGGAATGTTTTTGTAGATATTTCAACGCTGTGAGAATATATAATTTACGTAAGTTTATTTTAGTTAGTAGCAGGTTTTTTTTTGAAGTGAGTCCAAGGATAACTTAATTAGGAAAAAAAGATCGAGTTGAGATAATTTTTTGTTATTGGCCATTTTTAAGCTCACATAACTAAAACTAGAATTAAACTAAACCATTTTGAAGCTCAAATAACCAAAACTAGAATTAAAAACTGTCTGATCCCAAATCAGCTGGGTATATACTACAAGAAAAAAATTATTCATTCAGTCCTTTTTTCAAATTGTCAAAAAACGAGTTCCGTTTCACTTAACTATATGAGCACAATATATGTATTCGCCAAAGATGACAAGATGTTGAGGTGGCTTTAGAGTTGTTGTCTTTTTAAACTTTTACACCATTTGAAAATTATTTACGGTTTGACCAAAGCTAACGGTTTCAAAAAAGGGGTTTCATGGCATTTTTTCCCGCAAACGTGAATTCAGCGCTCTAGATAGAAACAGAGCAAGGATTCGATTTTTGCTTATGATCTAATCATCATTGACATTTTTGCAAATAGTCGATTTTGCTAAAAATTGTCGCCGAAGTACAATTGAATTTAAATTTTAGTACACATGTTAGAAATTTTTCAGTTTTTGTGTCTCTGTGTTTTATTTATATATCATGAGATGTAAATAAGCTTTATCTATATTTTTGATAGAATTTTGATGAACAAAACTAGTTTTTTTTAATGAAAAATGCGAGTAATCTGAGACTATTAGAATTTAAAATTTTTCTTAGTACCCGGGTGGACTAAAAGTTGGTAAGACTTACAACTTATCTCATAAGGATCTTATAACTTATCTTAGAAGGATCTTAAAATTTTTACAAAGTTAGGCTCTAAGAATGTTACAAGATCTTACAATTTTGCTAGAAAGTAGTAAAGATAGAAACTTATTTTACAAATAATTTTCAGAATTTTTTGATATGTTTATTTTTATAATTGTTTTCTTATAACCCAGTCTAAAAGTTCTCCGCTGACACACAGAATAATAATTGAATTTCTTAGGCTAAACTACACATTTCGCTAGATGAGTTTCTTATTGAAAAATCCACCAACTTTCCAAGTCAGTTTTTTGCCGATAAAAATTTTGTCGAATCCCACATACAACAAGTCCGCATTTATATGACATGATTCGTCAACGTTAATTTTTTATTGTCTTTAAAATAATTTCAAACCACTAATTACGTATAACCAGGAGATTAATTGAAAAAAAAAACATTTTTTTTGCGGAATTTTTTGTTCGAAACGCATATATTATGACTAATATCTTTTATTTATTATAACTAAGTTTATACATGAAAATATTTGAAAAAAAATAAAATTTTCCAAAATTGATTCGAATTTGTTAATATGATATAGAAACACATTCAAACTGTTTTCGGCATTTTTTTCAAGTTTTGGAAAAAAGTTACAATCTTAGAACTTTTCGTATAAGAAATTTGAAAGATAGCGGAAACTTCGTTAAGATAGCGGAAACTTCCTACAAATCTTATAAGAAGTCTTAAGATATGGGAACTTTTGTAGGATGGTCAATCCGAGTAAGCATTTGTTCCTTGAAAATCATGTGTTTCCGAATTGTCTTCCAACTTTTTTGCCTGCGCCTAAAACTACGGAAACTTTAACTACCGGATATCGCAAAGTTTTCAAGTATCGATTGTTACAATAATACATCTCAAATAGTACCCAATTTTTTTAAACTGAAAATTGAAGTACATTAATTAAAATTTTGTGTTTTTTTTCAGCTGCAAATACTAAATTTATGTCAACATAACCCGAAGACACGTAAAAGTGCTCTTGGAAAACGATTGTCAAAATTTTCTAATTCTTTGCCCATATGATCCCAGAACGCTTGGCTACAGCTATCTCTTAACTACTTTGTTCTAGAAAGAAAGGTGCGTTAAATTGCCCATTTTATCTGTTTTTATATCTTCAACTTGTAAAATCAAATTCATTGCACAACTCCACATATTTCAAAAAATTTTGAAAATAGTTGAAATTGTTAAACCAAAAAGATTCTAGTCTGTTTACTTTTGGCTAACAACCACTAAATTTAGCCGATAAGCTAGCATAGCTTACGAGTGAACCTCTGTTTTAACCCGATGTTATACCCTTTTTTCGGCGAAGGTGCGACTTAAGAAAAATAAAATAAAATTCCCAATCCTCCAAACACAAAAGTGATTATCTGAAAAACGTTTTTATCATATTGCTGGGTTACAACATTTTTTTAAAATTAATATTTAGGAAAAACATTATTTTTTTAACGTTTTTGGGGGTTAGTATAGATTTATTGCCTCGGCCAATGATTGCATGAAAAATTGATCGACAAAACTTTAATTTGAAATACTTAAGGCGTGCTAATTTTTCAATTATCTCAAAATTTGTTTGAGTTTTATCCAATTTCACGCAAAAACTAAAGAATAATTGATAACCGTAGCATTCAAGGTTGCGCCATGACAAACCAGCTTCATTCATAAATAACATTCAGAAATAAATTTTGTTTTTATGCTTAAAATGGTCAGTCATTTAGAATACATTTTCTTGAAAAAAAAACATGAAGCAAAAGTTTTATAGTTCTCATTGAAGAGACTAAAACAAAACGTCCAAATAATGAGTTATATTAAAACAAACTAGATTTACAAACTCAGACAAAACTGGCAGGTTTTCAAGTTATCTGGATCAAAATTAGTTTTTAAGTTCGCATTCCGGCTATTCACTTTTTACCTAAAAACTAGCGAGGCTTTTTTTTCTGAATACTTTTTCTGGCGCATCAGCTGCCCGCAAAAAAACCAAGATCGTAAACATTTGCCTTGTTTCACAATCCGATATTTTTTTGCTATTTTTATTTCTTTCAAATTCTAAAACTAAAACAATTAACCCAAAGTAAAACGACCCTTTTAGGCGAATGCGCTGCTTTAAAAAATCAAGTATAATTTCTAACTTTACAAATATATAAAAGATAATCTGACGAAAATTTTAACAAGTTGCTCGATTGCAAACAATTAATATCAGTTTATTTAGAATACGCTTCAAATTTAGATTTTTCTTGAGAGGGGGGTAGTGCCGATTCCCTGCAGTTGCCAATGATTTTCGAAGCAAGATTTTTACACGTTGCCAAAACAAATTTTCGTTCAGCAAA
Organism: Symsagittifera roscoffensis; assembly: GCF_963678635.1. Lineage (NCBI taxonomy): Eukaryota > Metazoa > Xenacoelomorpha > Acoela > Convolutidae > Symsagittifera > Symsagittifera roscoffensis. The sequence goes on along the minus strand of NC_087063.1, from coordinate 3,186,696 downwards.
AAATGAAAATTTTGCGCTCGTTAGTCTATTTTCTCGACAATTTTGACTATTTTAAAAATATATAGACAATTTTTCCGGTGCTGAGCTGAAAACTTAAATCGAAAAAGAGAAAGATTTTTAGGGGTTTGAAAATTGTGGTAAGCTTAACGCAAGATTATGTAGTTTCGATAGCTGAAAGTGGCTTAACTTCCAATTATCTGTTACGGTGTACCCGACGAGACTATCCGGCTCTGAAAAAATAAATTAAAAAAGCATAAGTCTGAATGCCCATAAGATTTTGTTATATGACGCAAAATATGTCGTTTTTTAAGTTTCCTTGCGCGCGAAGACGAGATTTTTTTTTAAAAAAACACTAATTATCTCTGGTTTGAACGTTTCATCGTTTCATCAAATTTAAGCCAAAATTTACAAAGTAAGTTTTAGTCCTAGCATTCAAGATTACGTTATGCCAAAAACAGCTTCGGTCATATCTAGAAACCATACTACAGTTTTGTTTTTATGGTTTAAATTGTCATTTGGATAACAAAAACCTCGACCGATAACAGAGGTTTTCTTAATTTTTATTTGAAGAGGCTAATATAAAACATCCAAATTATAAGTGATTTGAACAAATTACATTTACAAAATCAGACTAAATTAGTCGAGTTTTCACGTTGTCTGAATCAAGGTGGGTTTTGAAGCTTGTTCTGATTCTATCCATCTTCTGGCACTGCAAAGCTATCGAGGCCCTTCTTTGACTGCCTTTTTTGGCCCATCATTTGACCTACAAAAAACCAAAACCTTAAAAAGGCAGAAAAATTCCAGAAAAATGAAAAGTTATCACTGTTTTTGATTGGCAAAAATTATTTAAAAAGCGTTTACAGCAGTCGGAACTTTCACAACTTAGCTTTGTGTTGAAGAAGTTTGGAATTCGCAACTCAAATCTCTAAAATCTACGGTTTTACATTGTTGGGAGACTAACTGTTTGCGGACGTATTTGTATTTGCTTCTTTCGTAATCATGATGATCTTGTGAGCTCCTAGACGATGACTGATGGCGATGATGGTGAGTTCGGCTGTCTTCGTGATGGGCAGAATGATGTCGGTGATCTCGTCTCGTGTCGCCTCGACTATCTCGTTGACTGCTGTGCTCTTGAGTCTCGCTGTGCGACTGATTCGAGTGGTTAGATTTTGAAGAAGATCTGATTTGCCTTAAAAAAATCTAATTAAAAAAGATAAAAATTGTTGCCATACCAAGATGCTCAAAATTGCTTAAAATAAACGTCGCCAAAAGAAGATGCTTAAAAGTTGCTCAAAACTAAATTCATTCTAGTATCCCAATTCCTTCTTCAAAGAAAACCTAAAAATCTTGACAGAAAGCTCTTATTCTCCATGCTCCTAATCTTACGGCAACTTCCTCTTCATAGGTCTGGCCGTTGTAAATATTTTGTTCCCAATAGTGAACATTCATTCCTGAAAGTTCATTCAACCAATTCAAAAGCTCAAATAAGGGAAAATCGTTTGACTTATAGCGCTTTAGTTTATCTTCTTTTTTTAAACTTTCTAGTTTTTGTTGCTTGAAATAGCAGCGTTCAAAGAAATCTGTCACCTTTTTGATGAGCTACTTTCTGAATGTCGATCTTGATGCTCAGGCGAGTGTGCTCTCTTCGACCTTCTGGTTTGGCTTCGATCCTCAGTCGGGTCACTTTCTTTTTCTTCGTGCTCACTGCAACGCAAAAAACTTCATTCTGCTTAAAACTTATAATCGAATGCTCATAATTTCTAAAGACTAAAAAATGTCTCACCGGCAAATTATTTTCATTTTTGGGATTTTTTTTCTCGAGATTTTTACAATTTTCAGTTTTCTGTCCTTGGCGGGATAGCATCCCACTCTGTTTCATAGACAAAAATCGTTTATAACGGATTTTTTTACTCTGTCTCTCTAAAAACTGAAAACAATCGATATAACTATTTGAAGCTACTTATATTGTTACTTTATTGCAAAGCAACTAAAAACCCATTTTTAATTAAAAATACTCTATTTTCGTTTTTTTTCTATTTGTTTTCAAAGTAATTATTATTTTTTACAGCAATATGATATTTTAATTCAATTTTCTTTTTGTTTCTAAGCTCTTTTAGGTTGTTCATAATCATTTTAAATTTAAAATATTTATTTCGTTGTCTCGCTCAATTTCACAATTTCCTATCTTAAATCACGTTTTTATTAAAATATATTTTTTTTGCTGTTCGTTGTCTTCAGTTTGTCCACTAACTGAACAGTGTACACTCCTTCCCACGTTTACTCTCTTCTCCCTCTCCATTTTAAAGTGGGGAGGGGGACAAATACGGGGGAGGTAAGCGGTGGGCGGGGCACTAAACGGGAGATGTTGAGGAGAGGATGGTCTAGATTCTTGTGGGGTGGGGGGGGGGGGGGGGTGGTGGTTGTATTGGGGTAGAGTGGTGATCGAGCGTGGGAGGTTTGTGCGCATGGAAATGAACGTGTTTGTGCGGGTTTGAGTTTAGCTGAAAGCTGCAAAAATTAGAGGAAATATTTCACATCTACAAGGAATACTCAATTTTCAGGGATTTTGTGCACCAAAAAAATCGAATTTCATGGAGTTTACGAACAGAAAATAATCTTTTGTATTGATAACAAAATTGAATTATAATCAATTTAAGAGAAATATAATAATTTTGATTCTGTTTCTTGAAAAAATTAAATTTGTAGAAGCTAAATCATTACTGATCCAACTCGCTGAAACTGTGTATAAGAAATAAATCGCAAAATTTATTTGTGAGTCCAAAAACAGAATGTCAACAAATGAAAACAGAAAATTGACAAGACTACTCCTATTAAGGCAAGGCCGTGAATTTTCCTTTTCCCATTTAACGTCTATGTAGAAAATTCTTCAATGGAAAAATTTATATTTACAGAATTTTTATGTTTGAGAGGTTTTTGACAACACGCATTCATAGTCTGAAATATTTTGCCGCGCACTAATTATTCCAAAAGGACAATACCTAATTCCCCATAGCTTTACTACAATTTATCACTGGTAGAATATCATTGTGAAATTGAACTCAAGGCAGCAACACCTTTAACTTTGGATGAAGTAGAAAAAATCATGTCAAAAATTGCTAGTTGAAAGGGCGAACTTTGTCGGGAGGAAAAACCCAACACCTGCAAAGACAAACCACCATTTTTTTCAAAAGTTGAAACCATAACCCATTAAACAGAGAAAAAAAACTGTTTTTTTTTTCAATTTAGAACATCAATTTTAAGTTTCAAAAGCTGTTTTACACAGTTTATGAGTCTTCGTATTTCAGTGTTAAGTAATATAAAGTAAAAATAAAGTAAAAAGTGTTAAGTAAAAAAAATGTTAAGTAAAATTTTTCAACCATGGAAACAAACAGAAAAATTTGCTTTCAAATACAATCAACTCAACGAAACGGAACAGAAAGTGATTAAATTTTTGCAACACTTTTCAATTTTGAAATACAGAGAAAAACATATATGATCTTGAAATTTTCATGAATCTTTTTGATTGACATTTTTTCTTAGATAATGTTTTTATTCCGTTAGAAATTCTGGAACTTTAAGACCGTTTTTCAAAAATAAAAATCATTCATTTTTTGGCATAAGCCCTTTTATTATTGGAGAGCGTTTAATATGCCGTCTATTTAACAAATGAGTTTGTGTTAAATTTAAAAATGAACGAAAAATGAACTGCAAGAAGTTTAATCTGAGCTTAACCAATTTTCAAAGTTTTTGTTTCTGAAAAAAAAACAAAGAACTAAGTAATTTATCGAACACTTTTTATTTTACAAAAGTACTTAAAGATAACACTAGCAATCAGATCAAATCTTGATTGAAGTGTGTATTTTGCCAAACTAATGTAGCTTTAGAATATCAAAGAATTGAATAAATTTAATTCAGCCTACTAAACATGTAATCGAATTTTTTAACTTAAGTGAACAATTGACTTGATCAAAAACTATAGTACAAGATATTTTGATTGAAAACACATTGTGGAAAACTACATCAAACAGTTTTTTTCTTTTTTCACATTCAGATAACTCACATTCTAAATCAAAACCAAGATGTTTTCTACCATGAGTTTTTTTTAACTAACATGACCTTAGAATTTTTTTAAAAATCAAAGAGGTTTTGGAGCCAAAACCAGGAGAGTTCACATATAAAAAGGAGATTACCTCAACCTGCTTATTCAATTAAGCCCTGAGCCTGTTTCATCATTGGAGCCGGTTTCATTACAAGAATCAAAACATATCCGATTGAACTTTTCTCAAGCCCTTAGTGCCTTCCATATCAAATTGAAGCCGTTAGTGGTTTCCATATCAAATCCACATTTTCAAACTTCATTTTAAACATAAGTGTTAAATTTCTCAGAGTGATTTCGAGAAAATGAAGTTTTTGAAACATCGTATCTAACGCAACTTTTTCATAACAACTGTTTTCATCAAACAGAAAATAACTACATTCGAATAAATTCAATCTAAGTGTTTTTTCATTTCACTAGGAAATCAGGTTATGAAAATTTGCTGATAAACAAACATCAATTAAATGTTAGGACAATTAGCATTTTTTAAGAACTTGGTTGACTATTGCTTTCAATTCTGATTATTCATGTGATTGTAATAAAAACTTTGTTGACTCTTACGTGTGTCGCGGATTATTAAAAAATATACAACGGATAGAAAAATAACATAAATAAACAGAAAACAAAACGAAATTGTATTTTTTTGAAAAAAGTCTCATTGAACGAAAGTAAACAGAAAAAAATACTGATTTGTTTTTCTGAAAAAAAAATCAATTTTTAATTTTTAAAAATATATTTATATCAAGCGGAAAAAACCAAACTTTTTCAAGAATATCTTATGATTGACACTTTTTTGATAAAACTAACCCAATTTGAGAAAAATGGATCAATGGTTGAATTTTTTATTTCGCTGGGAAACCTGAAAACTAAATTACACTTTCGAAACTTAAAGTCAATCACGTTTTTAGAGTATTCCTTCACTTTCGAAACTTAAATCAAACCTGTTTTTTTAGATAACTTGGCTTCCTTTTAAGAAAGAATTGAATTGAATTTGAAAAGAAATAAAAAAGTAAACCGCAAAATAAAAACAAATTGAGTCTGACAATTTTTAGGACTTTTCCTGAAAACGAAAAAGCTAAAAAGTCATCGTGACCTATATAAGAGTCTGAACTACACCCATTTTCCACTATAAACTAATTCATATTTAACCCTAGCTGTTGATTTTTCAAAGTTAAAATGAGTTTATTTCAGTAAAGTGCTGCTTTTGCTTTTTCGTAGATGATCCTTACAATCCCTGGCTATGTGTCTTAAATCTAAGCATCTCAAACATTTAAGAATGCTGATCACTGAATTGTCTCAATACCCTGTCTCAATAGATTGCTTTTTCTTCGTTTTGCTCTGTTGTTTATACGTCAATTCGCAATCTTCTCTGTATTTTTTATTCCTGTCTTCGTGGAACTCTTCATCTGCAACCAATTCGCTGCAAGATCTCAGAAAAAATGTGTGTAAAATCATTGACTATAGACTTACGACACGTAAATTAACTGCTGGGCCCTCAACTCATCGCAGGTGGCCAGAAAACAAGTAAGAACCGAAGTTGACTTAGAGACGATAAAAAGTTAGTTAATAAGCTTCTTTATAAATCGCTAAATTTTAAGTAAATCAGCTTCGCCTGGTATCCAATCTTGTTCTTAATTTGAGCCAAAAAGGGGAGTGACTTTTTAAAATTGAGAAGTCTTTTCTCTGAAATTTGACATATCAGAATCTTTATTTCTTTCATTGACTTTTAAACAGTTAAATCACTCAGCTCAGTGAAACTTGAAAGAGTTATCAAAGTATCACATAGACCTGCAGTTGTAAACTACCGTCGGTAGATCAATGCAAGCTTAAACTGTCCTCTAGAGATTACACAGAGCAAAGTTAGATCCAGTAGGGAATTGTTTGCAGTAAAATTGTAATATTTCTTAAGCTTTGTTTGAAAAACAAATTACATGGTAAGTCACATCAAGCAAATTCGAAGCTATTAGCATATCAGCTAAGTTTCACGCTAGTCTAAATTTCACGCTAGCGCACACAAAATTATGCACCAGTACCTTCGTTCAAGATCAGACTGTGCACTAAATAATTTTAGATTTTATAGTGACATGTAAACTGGGTAATTGCGGCTCCGTGCAACTTTAAGCAAAACTTACGGTAACCGCTAGCGCACTAAGTATAGTATAGCAATGAAAGCTCCAAGTACGGACTTACCAGTTAGAGCCTTAGCTGAATTGATTAAACTGAATTAATTAACTTCACCGTAGCTTTATTTATGTAGTAGATAAGCAACAATTATTTTTGCGTCGAGAAAACTTGTGAAAATATCGAGACAAGCAGTGTCGAAATATGATCAAATTTCGAGATGCAATGCAAGCTGTCGCTTATCTGGTGTGAAACACATTTAAAAAATTGAACAAGACTGCTCGTATCAGGGCGAAGCCCTGAATGTTCCGACTGCCTTTTAAGGTCTTTGGAGCAGCAAGAACATGAAAAATTTAAATACAATAATTAAAATCGAAACTTTAAAAAAAAAATTGAGATTTTTTTGTGAAAACATCCCCTACACTTAGATTTTGCTCCTATTAATAAATCAATTATGGCAAATAAGCTTCCTTGAATGAATTTGGAACAAGTTCTAATACGGACTAAATCTCGCTTATGCGTTAATAGCGCGAAATATATCGCGCGTTAATTGTCCCAAATTGGCCGAAATGTTAATTTTTAAACCCCCATAACCTTTTGAAAAATGATCACAGGTGAAATATCTCGGGACAAATTTAAGCTCAGGACAACAATACCTTTCTATTGATATAAAAAAAGTTCCGTCAAAAATGGCTAGTTAAAAAGTCGAAATTTGTCTGAAGAAAAAAAAACCCACCCCGATGAGTTATAACCGAGGTGGTTAACTCATAGAGTAATTTCGGATAGGGTACACCGTCTGCTCGTCACGCTATCTTATTTTCGGCCGGATAGATTCGTGCAACTTCTTAGTCTAATACCGATCCTATTCTTACTCTTATACTATCTAGTCTCAGGGTGTTTAACTAGTCTCTGCTAGGCTCAATAGATCTAGGGTATACTGGTTTATTGCGGCTGCTGAAGTCTTCTTGGAGAGTCAACTAATTTCTAAGTTAAATTCAAATCTCTCTGGTGCTGAAATTACAAGTAATTCCAGCACTTACAAATAAGTGGGTTGTTAGTTAGATGGATCATGATTGGTTAATATTAAATACTTTACAGTGGTAAAATATCTAATTTATCCAATCATAAAATGTAGTTTAGATCAGGTTCCACCCATCCGGGTTTTACAGAGTTTTTTAGAATAGTCTTTCTGCAATTCAAAAGATGGATGATGGACGTTGGTATTTGGCGAACATCATATTTCGTCTGGGTTCTCTTGTTAGAGAAGTTCCAGATTCAATCGTTGTGTCTTCTTATGACAACGACTGGGTTTTCGCAACAAACTCAAATCTGATTTCAGAATGGTTGGCTTGACAGGTTTTTTTGTTTCATGTAGAGAACTTCTTTGTGTTTGACCTTGTCTGGGAATGGCGTGGAGATTGTGCGTGGAGGGGATGCCTGGTTACTCGGATCTGTACGTATACTTGAACATCGAGGTGGTCATTGTTCTAGTTCAATGAAGTCCTTTTCTGCGAAGTCAAGTCGTACTCTAAATCCTTTGAGTTGTGATTGTGGGCGGCATATTGATTGTGGTTGGCCATTCTTTTTCGAGTGTAGTGGGGTCATTTTGTCTTTGGATGTTCGTCTTTGGTGTTGTATGCTGATCTATATACTGCAAGATATAATTTACATTTTATAAAATTTTTATTAGTTTAGTGTTTTAGTTATGATTTTGGTTAGTTGTTTTCACAAAAGCTTTCTGTTTTAGTTCAGTTATTTTGAAGAGTTACTCACCCTTGAGTACCTCTTATTAAAAATAGGAGTGTGGTCACAAAGCGTGGATGTAGCGCGGTGGGTTAGGCCGGCTATAGAGCATGCTCAGGACGTCCTCTCTGGTGGGTTAGGCCAGGAGTGGGAGTATGATTTCGTGCGGTTTCTGTGAGAGGTCCTGTTATGTGATAAAGTTTTATGTTGGGTTTGTTTAGTGCGTAACATAATGTCATGTGAGCAGTGCAAATCTCTTTCATGTGGTGCAAGGAAATGAAAGGTTAGTGAAAATAATTGAAATCTTTCTTTAAAACTTTCGTAAGCTTGTGTGTCGGTTAGTGCTTCAGAAATGATGTGGTCGAATTTGCGATCAAATATGTTGAGTGTGAAAACATATGGTGTTTTGATGAAAAATTTTTCTGTGATTTGTGGGTTAGCGAAGCGATCGTCGTCTAAAAATTGATCTTGGTTAGTTCGGATGATGTTATGATCATAATATTCTAGCGTATATTCGTTAGCTCGGGGTGCAGTGTATGTTTTTAGTGATTTTTTATATCCAATGTAAGTGAATTGTCTATGTGTTAGTGGTGTAGTTAGTCGATATAGCATATCTTGATTTCGTTCTATATCGATGTGATTATTAGATAAAGGTAGGCAAAGGGGGTTAGTAAAATGATAATATGATGTCCAATGAAGTGTAGGCATTAAAACTTGTTCATCTACAAAGCTGCGTGTATCGTTAGTATCTGTAGGAGTGTTCAAAGTATATTGTGGAAATGAAGGTAAGGTGATTGCTAAAAATTCTTTCGTGTTAGTGTGATTTGGATGATTGATATATTCACGTGCTGTTCCTGGTTTTGTTGGAAATGGATGGTTTGGGAATTTTCTTTTGAAAGTGCGGTAAGCTCTATTAGTGCTAAGTGATGATTCGGTGGATGCAGATGATGGTGCTAATGATGCGGTATAAGCTGAAGAGGGTGTAGGGGTAGGTGGGTTTGATGATTCTATTGTGGATGAAATCTGATTTATAGTGGGGTTTTCAAGGTGGAAGGGTTGTTGTTGTAAGGTGATAAAATTATCTAGTTCTTGGGAGATTTGGGGGGTGTCTGGAGAATTGTATGATCGATCTGAATGAAGTGAAGAGTAGGTTGGGGTAACTTGTGAAGCATAGGAGGGTGTAGAAATGGATGAGAGTGGGTTATATGGTGGGATTGGTTGAAAAGGGGGTTTCGAAAAAACTGAGGGATTGGTTTGAAGATTATTGGATGGAGATGGTTCAGAGTCTGCAAATTCGTCAGGGGTTTCAATATCTGGGTTATTGAGTTGTGAGATGGAGTATAAAACTGAGATGTGTGAATTGTGTCTGAATTCATGCCTGATGTTACATTATTGGTTGGGAAATCGGGTGGTGGGAAGGCAAAAAGTGGAATTATTGTAATTGGAGTGTTGAGGTTGGTTGGGTGTGAATTTGAGCGGTGTAGGGATCCAAGTTGTCGGCTCATCGTGGGCTAAAAAAATTATTATTTTGAGACTGAAAAGCGGTGGTATGGGGTTGTTCTATAATTTGTTCATATGTATTTTCGTCTAGGGGATGGTGTGTCATTATATGTTGAATGGGACTTTGTGATATGGTTTGTCTAAAATTTGGATTATTTGTTATTGCTAAATTTCGAAAATTTCGTGGGACTAGTGATAATGGATGGTTATGTGGTAGTGGTGGTAACTGTGGTGCTGTAGGCGTAATGTCTACATTGTTATGTTCTTCGTCGTATGTGTTCTGTCTTGTTGCTATTTTTGTGTTGTATTCCTTTATTTGTGCATCTAAAAGAATTTTGTTTATTGATGATGAAAAAATTCCAAAAAATCCTGCAAATAGTATGCGTGCTACACTTGCTTGTCTATTTACTTGTGTGTGTATAGCGCATGTATTATAGATTCCTTTTAAAAGCGAAAAAAGAAATCCTATAAAGTTAAACATTGCGTATAAAATAGTCAATTTTTCTAAGATGTAGTAGGGCCATCCTAGAAAATCGAGAATTTCATTTTTTAGTGTAACAAAGCTAAAAATATTTATAGGTGAAATATCTTGTGGTCGGTATTTTTCACCGTTTAAATATATATAGTCTTTAATGTCTTTAAAATATCCGCTATAGTCTTGTGTATAAATATCTGCAAATCCTGCTGTTTCGGCAAGTTTGCGTAAGTTTTGGTCAATTGATTGTCTTTGTATTGTGTCCATTTGTGTTAATAATTCTTGGAATTGTTGTGTTCTAATGTGATGTTGTATATCGGATTTTGAATATATTCCAATTGATTTTAAGTCAATATTTGGGTTTCGAACAATAGCTCTAATGCTTTCAGGTGAAAATTTTTTGAGTGATTGCATTAATGTGGGATATGGGGTAAGAAGATAATATTTATCTTCATCAGGGTTCAGTTGAACTACATTGTGGCTATTTTCTGATCCACATGGGACTGCGGTATCCCAGAAATAGGTTCGTCTTGAAAGTGTGTCAACGAAGTGTACTTTATTCTTATAAAAGATAGGGATTCTTTTATAGCATCGTTTATCTTCAAAAACATAAAGTGGTGATACTTTTTTGGTACAGGTATAAAACCATAAAATGTTTCCTTCATAATCTAAAAAATTTGATCTATTTCCTGATAGTAAATATCCTGCGTAGGGTATTTTTAATACTGCTAGTGCAAGTGATTGTAGGATTTGTGTCCTTTCTAATTCGCATAGCTGGTGAAGTGTTTCTAATTCAGATAGTGACATTTCTTGAAAAATTCGGCTAATTGTGTAGTCTAATTTCATATCTAGGTGAATATCATAGTGGTTGTTACCGAAATATGTACTAGTCATTAGTGATAATTCTTGTAAGCGTGTGCTTCTAGTGTCATGGGGCTTTAGATGTCCACCAGGTTGATTTTTACTTTTTTGAAAATCAACTGGTATATATGATGTTCCTCCGTTTATAGGGTGACTTGTGGCGTATGGGTCGATTTTTACTTTTCCAATGGTCATGTCGAATCCTTTTTCGTATTCTACTAATATCTCGGAGTATTGTGTTTTGTGAAGTGGATTTCTGTATTTACATGCAAGTTCTGTTTCTTGATATATTTGAAAACGTGTCAATTTATTTTCTATATTGTGTATGTTTCTAAAATTAGAACTTTGTCTTCGTGATGGATGGACTTGTTCATATGGAATTGATTGTATGAAATATTTTTCGTGAAATTTTATCATACGAGCGTGTATTTTTGCTACTTGAAATGTTGTACATGTGTCTTCAGGGAACCAAACAATTGTTGCTTGTGTTCGTGTTGTAGGGTCACAATAGCCTTGGTCGTTTTTACAAGGTAATCTAATTCCTTGATAGATCATTGTGTTGTCTGATAAATCACGTGTGAGTTGTATTTTTTCGAGTTGTATTTTCCAATCAAAAAACATGATTTTTTGATATCCTTTATTTTTTGTGTCTGCTTTGCAGTTTGATGGGTCATTTATACCAATGTGTGGTATCCAGTGTTTATCGTGTATATCATAAGTTAATCTTCCGTGTGCGCCGTTGTATGGGTATTTTTCATCTAATTTTATATGTCCTTGATATCTTTCAAGTTCTGCTTGATGTACAGAATCTGCAAAAACTTGGAAATATACTAATTTTCTATCTGTGTTTTTATTTCTTGTGATGTTTAGTCTTAGTAACACGTTTTTACAATCTTCGGGATTGAGATGTAGAAGTCGTTCGATATTACTTTGGTAGAATGATTCGTGGTCAAGTCGGTTTTTATTTCCATTTGAGACTTGTGAACAATGTACTTTCTTTTCGGAAAATGTCGCTGTGAATTTATATCCTTTAACTGTTGTTGCTCGGGCTTTTGAATAAAGTGTCGCTATTACATTTGTTGTTTCTATAGCTTGTGGTTCTGTTTTGCATTGTGATACTTGATTTATTGCATATTTGTGTAATGTTTTTTGTTCGTTTTCGTCACAATCGTAATGTGTTACTAATAAATCTTGGGGTCCTGTGCGGGGGGAAGGGTTTATTTTTTCATTTGAGGTTATTAGAAAAAGGAGTTGGAGAAAAATTAAAATTTTTAGAATATACATGTGTATGACAACCCTGAGTATGGGTTATAGAATGTGATGTAACCAATTGTCTTTTTGGTATATCTGTCGTATTTGTATATTACTTCAGTTGTTATAAATGGTGGTGGTAGGGATTGAGCTGTAATATTTGGTGGATTTAATGGATAGGATGTTGAGTAATGTTGTTTAATTTAACCGTGATTTCAAATTTTAATTGTAGACTATTCTGTTGGAGTATTTGGATGTTATGAGCACGAATGTCTTCGTGAATGTCTTGTCTATATTGTAGTCTATTTAGTGCCCAATTGTGGAGTCGGCTACTTTCTAGGTGTTGTCCAAATAATGGTGGAGGTGCTGTGAATGTATTCCAGTCTAGTCTTAAAGGAATATTTGTTGATGATTGTTCTCGATATCTAGCGTCGAGGTTATTTGGGAAATTTAAGTTAAAAGGTGGTGGTGAAATCTGGCTTATTGATGGTGTTGATGGTAGTGATAATGTTTCTGGTAGTGATGAGGATGTTGTTGTATCCGTAGAAATGTCTATTGGGTCATTGATTAAATTTGGTTCACCTTGTGTGAATGAATGTGTTGTCCAGTATGGTAGTCGTGATGTTTGGGTAGTTGAAGGTGGTGTCGGGTTTTCTTGGGATGATGTCGGTGAAGACTGACTATGTGATTGTTGGTTAGCAATTTTTGATGGTTTTTGATCTATTCTTTTAGTGAAAAAATTTATGTTTATTGTAGTGTTCTTCTAGAAAAAGTATTAGGAGGATTGTTGCTAGGGCGAATGTGATAATTGCTTTCTTTATACATTTGCATATTGTCAAGATGAGGGATGATAGAAATGTTATAAAAATTACAAATAGTAAAAAAATATCTGTTCTACTAAAAATGGTTCGTATCATTTAGATAAGTTTTGTGATTCGTACCTGTGGATATAGTCAATAGCTTTTGAAAGCTGTAGGTATAGTTCAAATATGGAATAGAAAATTTAAAAAAATATTGCAAAAAATGATTAAGATTATTAGAAAAGATTCAAAGGTATCAAAAAGAAATATGATGAAAGGTTTAAATATTGTGAAAAAGTTTGCGAGAATGTTTAGAATTATGGTAACTGGTCGAGAGAAGAGCATTTAAGAAATGGTTTCTCGATCGAATATTTTTTGTTGTTTGAGGCAATTATAAGTGTGGTCGAATTATTTATTGGTTTTTTGACAAGTGGGTCGAGTTTTGTGAAAAATTGTTGGGGGCAAATTTTATGGTGATCGGGAGGTCTTCTTTGTCTTTATTTTCATTTGTCAAATGATCTGGGTTATTTTTGAGATTTTTATACTTTAGGCTAATTAAAATGGTCGTTCTTTTACTTTAGGCTAATTTAACATATTTGTTTGGGGGGTATTTGAGGTCTAGGTTGGGGAAATATTGTTGATCTTTGGTTTATTAGATAAGGGAGGGTTATGATATTATGGTGATTTTTATTTTAGTTGTCAAGTTTGAATGGTTTGCTTATTTTTGATGAATCCTATTGGCTGATTATGAACTAGAATCATTGCGTATTTGTCAGCATGTTATTTTGAAAAATGAAAGTTCAAAATATTTCGGAGGTGCAAAAATTATTAAATCTAAATTTAAAGCTGTTTTTGAAATTCGACTTTATTTAAGATTTTAGATTGTGGAATAAATGTTTTATAGTTTTTACGTGGTTGATTTCTAAGTCGTGATGACTCTCTATGTTCTGATTTGTCGATTTGTTCTTGAGGCATTATTTTTTCTATCATTTTTCTATTTTTTCTTTCTTTTTGTGGTGTATTTTGTATTGTTTTTTGTTGTAGTTGATTTTTTATTTTGGTTTTTGAGGTGAATGTCATGTTGTTCCTTTGTTTTATTTTCCGTATGTGGATAATTTTGAATAACTTTTAAACCTGTGAAAGAATATAAATGAGTTAGTTCGCGTAGTGCGTACTCTTTTGGGTAATAAGGTAATAGGTTGTTTCGGTGTTGAACAATTTCTTTTTTGTCTGAGTCGGTAATTTTATATGTGACATCTGTGGGTTTGGCAATTATTTGGTATGGTCCTTTACGAAGGGGTTGTAGTTTTTTAGAGATTCTTTTTTGAGTGTTAAAATTAGGTATTAAAACAAATGTTCCAATTTTTAAATCGGAGGCTGGTGTAAAGCGTGAATTTATTTGTTCATTAATGTTTTGTCTTTGTAACAACTTTTTTGTTACTTTTTGGTAAATTTCATTGTGTTTTTTATCTCTATTTAAAATCCATTCGGTGTGTGTACCGGAGGCTAATTTAAGAATTTGTGGGTGATGAAAATGATCTTCATCGTGTGTATGTAAAGGTAAGTTGTAACAAATTGATTCTTTATTCGGTTGACAATAACTTTGTGCATTTTTATGAGAGTTTGCTGTAAACAAAATCGGTTTGCGTGGCTTTTGATTAAAAACCATTTCATATGGTGACATTCCTAGAGTTGTCGTGATTTGTGAATTATATGCTAAGGGAAATAGTTTTACATCTGCTGACCATTCGGTATATCTTGTATCATTTCCATTGATGATACATCTAAGATATTCTTGTAGTGAACGGTTCATACCTTCGACTAAGCCGTTTGTCCAAGGTGCGTGAGATGTACGTGGTTTGTGTTTGATGTTATATAGATGACATAGTGTGATAATTTCATTATTTATGAATTCTGTACCGTTATCTGTAACTAGAATTTCTGGTAGTCCGAATTTGGCTATCCAGTGTTCATATAGTGTTGTGTAAGCATAATAAGCGTTACAATGTGGTACGGGGTTAAGTGCTACATAATGTGTAAACGCGTCAACAATTACCATAATGTAGGAGTTTCCTTCGGATGAGGGTGAAATTGGTCCTTTTGTATCAAATGAAATACGGTGGTTAAAGTACAAACTTTGTCCTTTAAAATCTTGTTTTTGTGCTATTTGTTTTTGATTTGGATAAGGTTTATTTAGCTGACATACTATACAATCATTGCATAGTACTTTTATCCAAATTGGTGCATTTGGAAAATAAAAGTTTTGTATGAAATTTGAATATGTTTTCTCTGATCCAGAGTGTCCTTTAATGTTTTGTGTGTGCGAAATATTAAAAGCTATAAGAATCATACTTAGAGGGAGACAGGGAACTGTAGATTCATTTAATTTGTATTCTAGAAGGTCTGTGTTTTCGTTAATTGTTGTATTATTGAATATTCGAAAATATCGGAGGAGTGTTTTATTTCCTAAAATAGTTGTATCTGCCTTGACGGGTTTAGTTTTATGTTTGTGCCATGATTTTAGTTGTCTAATTACTGGGTCAAGATTTTGATATTGTTTCAAAGTATTAATTGTAATTTTATCTGTTGGGGGGAGAAAAATGTTTTCTATTTCCAATTTAGATAAAGGAATTGTATCAAGTGGGTCATGGAGGTCAAATACTTGATTTATTGTGTATTTTAAATCGTTTGTTTGTGGTCCTGATAAATTTATTTTATCAGTTAGGTTTTCTTTTTCAATTAATGGAAAAAGGTCTTTTTTATGCGAGTGTTGTTTTACTCTTTTTTGTTGGGTGTTATTTTTTATCCATTGTGAGTATGGAATTGGTTTGAAAGTTGATGTTCCAAGTAGATCAACTTCGTAGTGATTATTTTGGCAATCTAAATAGAGTGGAAAGTGTTGTAGATTGTTTATTTGTGATTGTTCAACGTCAGTTTTTACTGCATATTTGCATTCTAGTCGGGGTGATGTTTCGTTTTCTGCAAGGTAGAATTTTATATTTTTAGGTATTTCAACTGTAGTTTTACGTGTAAGTAATTCAGGTGGTGTATTTCGACTTAATGTGTCTGGTAATGCAAGATTTTTTCCTGCTGTCCAAACTATATGTAAGTTTGGGAATTTCATTAGAATTAGTTGAAATCTATAAACTCGGTGATTTGGATTAGATTTTTGTGTAAAGAGAAAAATGATTGGTTTGTGATCTGTGAAAAGAACTGTTGGGTGTTTTGATCCAAGTATCAGAAATTCATATTCTGTTAGTGTATATATTATAGCTGTACACTCTCTCATTAGAGTTGAGAGTCGTAGCTCTGCTTGAGTAAATAATCGAAAATTTGCTGATATAAGATTCATTTTGTTTGTGCCATTGTGTGATTGTAATAATGCTGCGCCGATGCCAAAAATCGAAGCATCGCACATTGCATAGAATGGTTGATTTGGATCTGGAATTGTATTCGAAATTTGTTCAGTTAGGAGTTTTTTAATTTCTTCAAATCGTGCTTGATGTTCTGTGTTCCATTCAAAATTATTTTGTTGTCTAAGTATATTATAAAATGGTCTTAGGTATAATTGCATTTTATAGACATATTTACTTAAAAAATTTAACATTCCAAGGAATTCTTGGATTTTCTTTTTGTTTGTTGGTGGTTGGAGTTTTTGAATAGCATCAATGCGTGATTTTAATGGGGTGATTGTTTTTCTTTCTATATTATGTCCTAAGAATTTTACTCGTGTTAAAAAGAAGTGTGATTTATCGGGGGCGGCCTTCAGATTTTCGTTTTGAAGTATTTTGTGATAATGTTCTAAAACTTTAAACATTTCTTCTTTTGTCTGTGATTGCATAAAAACATCGTCTAGATAAGTGATTGCGTTTTTCTTGAGTATTAGTGGTCTAAAAATTTTGCTCATAAAAGCTGAAAATGCTGCTGGTCCTATGGATATTCCATAGAATAGGCGGTTGAATTCATATTGCTGATTTCCAATAACAAATTGTGTTAAGCGTCGTGATTGTTCATCTAGTGGCATTTGATTATATGCACTATTCATATCTGCGGTTGTAAAGTATTTTCCGTTTATTTTTGTTAAAATAACTTGTATTGGTTCAATAGGCCAATTGCATTTTGATTCGTCTATTAGTGAATTAAGATATCTAGCGTCTAGAACTATTTTTAATGATTCTCCTTTTGCTAGGATGATAACAGGGTTGATAAATGTGTTACCTTTTGGTTGTTCTTCTTTGTTTACCGGTGAGATTATGTTGTATTGTTCTAAAATATCAAGTAATCTGTTCACTTTATCGTGTAAATGAATTGGTACTTTACTTGCTCTTTGTTTTTTGAAAACTGCGTCAGGTTTTAATGGGAGATGTAGTGATGAACTGATTTTGCCAACATCAAATTTAGATGTTGCATAGACTGATGAATATTTTATTAGCTGTTTGGCTAATTTATCAAACTCGTCTTGTGTTATTTGTGAATGTTGAAAGTTAAACATTGTTAAAAACTTCTGTTGAGTCTCTGTGTAGTTACTTATGTTGAATGTAGGTTTGAAATATGGAGTTTTTGTGAAATAGTCTGTATTTCTTTTTTCATTACTTATTATATTATTTATGGATAATTCTTCATTAAGAATTGTAGATTGACAAATATCTAATAATTGGAGTATATTATTTACGCGGTATGCTTTTTCATGTATTGGTGATATCGTAGCGTTGGTCTGAAATATATTGCCGCGCACTAATAATTCCAAACGGACAATACCTAATTCCCCATAGCTTTACAACAATTTATCACTGGTAGAATATCATTGTGAAATTGAACTCAAGGCAGCAACACCTTTATCTTTGGATGAAGTAGAAAAATCATGTCAAAAATTGCTAGTTAAAAAAGCGAATTTTGTCGGGAGAAAAACCCCAACACCTGCAAAGACAAACCACCATTTTTCAAAAGTTGAAACCATAACCCATTAAACACAGAAAAAAATGATTTTTTTTTCAATTTAGAACATCAATTTTAAGTTTGAAAAGCTGTTTTATACAGTTTATGAGTCTTCGTATTTCAGTGGAACGAAAAAAATGTTAAGTAAAATCTTTCAACCATGGAAACAAACAGAAAGATTTGCTTTCAAATACAATCAACTCAACGAAACGAAACAGAAAGTGATTAAATTTTTGCAACACTTCAATTTTCGAAATACAGAGAAAAACACATATGATCTTGAAATTTTTTGAACTTCATGAATCTTTTTGATTGGTTTTTTTTCTTAGATAATGTTTTTATTCCGTTAGAAATTCTGGAACTTTAAGACCGTTTATCGAAAACAAAAATCATTCATTTTTTTGGCATAAGCCCTTTTATTATTGGAGAGCGTTTAATATGCCGTCTATTTAACAAATGAGTTTGTGTTAAATTTAAAAATGAAAGAAAAATGAACTGCAAGAAGTTTAATCTGAGCTTAACCAATTTTCAAAGATTTTTGTTTCTGAAAAACATCAAAAAACAAATAACTAAGTAATTTATCGAACCTTTTTTATTTTACAAAAGTACTTAAAAATAACATTAGTGAATAATCAGATCAAATCTTGATTGAAGAGTGTGTATTTTGCCAAACTAATGTAGCTTAAGAATATCAAAGAATTGAATCAATTTAATTCAGCCTACTAAACATGCAATCGAATTTTTCAACTTAAGTGAACAATTGACTTGATCAAAAACTATAGTACAAGATTTTTTGATTGAAAACACATTGTGGAAAACTACATCAAACAGTGTTTTTCTTTTTTTTTGGAAAAGATAATTCACATTCTAAATCAAACAAGATGTTTTCTACCATGAATTTTTTTTAAATAACATGACCTTAGAATTTTTTTAAAAATCAAAGAGGTTTTGGAGCCCAAACCAGGAGAGTTCACATATAAAAAGGAGATTACCTCAACCTGCTTATTCAATTAAGCCCTGAACCTGTTTCATCATTGGAGCAGGTTTCATTACAAGAATCAAAACATATCCGATTGAACTTTTCTCAAGCCCTTAGTGCCTTCCATATCAAATTGAAGCCGTTAGTGGTTTCCATATCAAATCCACAACTTCAAATTTTATTTTAAACGTAAGTGTTAAACTTCTCAGAGTGATTTCGAGAAAATGAAAAGTTTTTGAAATATCGTATCTAACGCAACTTTTTCATAACAACTGTTTTCATCAAACAGAAAATAACTACATTCGAATAAATTCAATCAAATTGTTTTTTCATTTCACTAGGAAACCAGGTTATGAAAAATTGCTGATAAACAAACATCAATTAAATAAATGTTAGGACAATTAGCATTTTTTAAAGACTTGGTTGACTATTGCTTTCAATTCTGATTATTCATGTGATTGTAATAAAAATTTTGTTGACTCTTACGTGTGTCGCGGATTAATAAAAAATATACCACGGATAGAAAAACAACATAAGTAAACAGAAAACAAAACGCATTTGTATTTTTTTGAAAAAAGTCTCATTGAACGAAAGTAAACAGAAAAAAATACTGATTTGTTTTTATGAAAAATATCAATTTTTATTTTTTAAAATATATTTATATCAAACGGAAAAAACCAAATTTTTTCAAGACTATCTTATGATTGACACTTTTTTGATAAAACTAACCCAATTTGAGAAAAATGGATCAATGGTTGAATTTTTTATTTCGCTGGGAAACCTGAAAACTAAATTACACTTTCGAAACTTAAAGTCAATCACGTTTTTAGAGTATTCCTTCACTTTCGAAACTTAAATCAAACCTGTCTTTTTTATATAATTTGGCTTCCTTTTAAGCAAGAATTGAATTGAATTTGAAAAGAAATAAAAAAGTAAGCCGCAAAAATAAGACAAATTGAGTCTGAAAATTTCTAGGACTTTTCCTGAAAACGAAAAAGCTAAAAAGTCATCGTGACCTATATAAGAGTCTGAACTACACCTATTTTCTATTATAAACTAATTCATATTTAACCCTAGCTGTTAATTTTCAAAGTTAAAATGAGTTTATTTCAGTAAAGTGCTGCTTTTGCTTTTTCGTAGATAATCCATACAATCCCTAGCTATGTGTCTTTAACCTAAGCATCTCAAACATTTAAGAACGTTGATCACTGAATTGTCTCAATACCCTGTCTCAATAGATTGCTTTTTCTTCGTTTTGCTCTGTTGTTTATACGTCAATTCGCAATCTTCTCTGTATTTTTTATTGCTGTCTTCGAGGCACTCTTCATCTGCAACCAATTCGCTGCAAGATCTCAGAAAAAATGTGTGTAAAATCATTGACTATAGACTTACGACACGTAAATTAACTGCTGGGCCCTCAACTCATCGCAGGTGGGCAGAAAACAAGTAAGAACCGAAGTTGACTTAGAGACGATAAAAAATTAGTTAATCAGCTTCTTTATACATCGCTAAATTTTAAGTAAATCAGCTTCGCCTGGTATCCAATCTTGTTCCTAATTTGAGCCAAAAAGGGGAGTGACTTTTTTAAATTGAGAAGTGTTTTCTCTGAAATTTGACTTATAAGAATCTTTATTTCTTTCATTGACTTTTAAACAGTTAAATCACTCAGCTCAGTGAAACTTTAAAGAGTTATCAAAGTATCACATAGACCTGCAGTTGTAAACTACCGTCGGTAGATCAATGCAAGCTTAAACTGTCCTCTAGAGATTACACAGAGCAAAGTTAGATCCAGTAGGGAATTGTTTGCAGTAAAATTGTAATATTTCTTAAGCTTTGTTTGAAAAACAAATTACATGGTAAGTCACATCAAGCAAATTCGAAGCTATTAGCATATCAGCTAAGTTTCACGCTAGTCTAAATTTCACGCTAGCGCACACAAAATTATGCACCAGTACCTTCGTTCAAGATCAGACTGTGCACTAAATAATTTTAGATTTTATAGTGACATGTAAACTGGGTAATTGCGGCTCCGTGCAACTTTAAGCAAAACTTACGGTAACCGCTAGCGCACTAAGTATAGTATAGCAATGAAAGCTCCAAGTACGGACTTACCAGTTAGAGCCTTAGCTGAATTGATTAAACTGAATTAATTAACTTCACCGTAGCTTTATTTATGTAGTAGATAAGCAACAATTATTTTTGCGTCGAGAAAACTTGTGAAAATATCGAGACAAGCAGTGTCGAAATATGATCAAATTTCGAGATGCAATGCAAGCTGTCGCTTATCTGGTGTGAAACACATTTAAAAAATTGAACAAGACTGCTCGTATCAGGGCGAAGCCCTGAATGTTCCGACTGCCTTTTAAGGTCTTTGGAGCAGCAAGAACATGAAACATTTAAATACAATAATTAAAATCGAAACTTTAAAAAAAAAAATTGAGATTTTTTTGTGAAAACATCCCCTACACTTAGATTTTGCTCCTATTAATAAATCAATTATGGCAAATAAGCTTCCTTGAATGAATTTGGAACAAGTTCTAATACGGACTAAATCTCGCTTATGCGTTAATAGCGCGAAATATATCGCGCGTTAATTGTCCCAAATTGGCCGAAATGTTAATTTTTAAACCCCCATAACCTTTTGAAAAATGATCACAGGTGAAATATCTTGGGACAAATTTAAGCTCAGGACAACAATACCTTTCTATTGATATAAAAAAAGTTCCGTCAAAAATGGCTAGTTAAAAAGTCGAAATTTGTCTGAAGAAAAAAAAACCCACCCCGATGAGTTATAACCGAGGTGGTTAACTCATAGAGTAATTTCGGATAGGGTACACCGTCTGCTCGTCACGCTATCTTATTTTCGGCCGGATAGATTCGTGCAACTTCTTAGTCTAATACCGATCCTATTCTTACTCTTATACTATCTAGTCTCAGGGTGTTTAACTAGTCTCTGCTAGGCTCAATAGATCTAGGGTATACTGGTTTATTGCGGCTGCTGAAGTCTTCTTGGAGAGTCAACTAATTTCTAAGTTAAATTCAAATCTCTCTGGTGCTGAAATTACAAGTAATTCCAGCACTTACAAATAAGTGGGTTGTTAGTTAGATGGATCATGATTGGTTAATATTAAATACTTTACAGTGGTAAAATATCTAATTTATCCAATCATAAAATGTAGTTTAGATCAGGTTCCACCCATCCGGGTTTTACAGAGTTTTTTAGAATAGTCTTTCTGCAATTCAAAAGATGGATGATGGACGTTGGTATTTGGCGAACATCATATTTCGTCTGGGTTCTCTTGTTAGAGAAGTTCCAGATTCAATCGTTGTGTCTTCTTATGACAACGACTGGGTTTTCGCAACAAACTCAAATCTGATTTCAGAATGGTTGGCTTGACAGGTTTTTTTGTTTCATGTAGAGAACTTCTTTGTGTTTGACCTTGTCTGGGAATGGCGTGGAGATTGTGCGTGGAGGGGATGCCTGGTTACTCGGATCTGTACGTATACTTGAACATCGAGGTGGTCATTGTTCTAGTTCAATGAAGTCCTTTTCTGCGAAGTCAAGTCGTACTCTAAATCCTTTGAGTTGTGATTGTGGGCGGCATATTGATTGTGGTTGGCCATTCTTTTTCGAGTGTAGTGGGGTCATTTTGTCTTTGGATGTTCGTCTTTGGTGTTGTATGCTGATCTATATACTGCAAGATATAATTTACATTTTATAAAATTTTTATTAGTTTAGTGTTTTAGTTATGATTTTGGTTAGTTGTTTTCACAAAAGCTTTCTGTTTTAGTTCAGTTATTTTGAAGAGTTACTCACCCTTGAGTACCTCTTATTAAAAATAGGAGTGTGGTCACAAAGCGTGGATGTAGCGCGGTGGGTAAGGCCGGCTATAGAGCATGCTCAGGACGTCCTCTCTGGTGGGTTAGGCCAGGAGTGGGAGTATGATTTCGTGCGGTTTCTGTGAGAGGTCCTGTTATGTGATAAAGTTTTATGTTGGGTTTGTTTAGTGCGTAACATAATGTCATGTGAGCAGTGCAAATCTCTTTCATGTGGTGCAAGGAAATGAAAGGTTAGTGAAAATAATTGAAATCTTTCTTTAAAACTTTCGTAAGCTTGTGTGTCGGTTAGTGCTTCAGAAATGATGTGGTCGAATTTGCGATCAAATATGTTGAGTGTGAAAACATATGGTGTTTTGATGAAAAATTTTTCTGTGATTTGTGGGTTAGCGAAGCGATCGTCGTCTAAAAATTGATCTTGGTTAGTTCGGATGATGTTATGATCATAATATTCTAGCGTATATTCGTTAGCTCGGGGTGCAGTGTATGTTTTTAGTGATTTTTTATATCCAATGTAAGTGAATTGTCTATGTGTTAGTGGTGTAGTTAGTCGATATAGCATATCTTGATTTCGTTCTATATCGATGTGATTATTAGATAAAGGTAGGCAAACGGGGTTAGTAAAATGATAATATGATGTCCAATGAAGTGTAGGCATTAAAACTTGTTCATCTACAAAGCTGCGTGTATCGTTAGTATCTGTAGGAGTGTTCAAAGTATATTGTGGAAATGAAGGTAAGGTGATTGCTAAAAATTCTTTCGTGTTAGTGTGATTTGGATGATTGATATATTCACGTGCTGTTCCTGGTTTTGTTGGAAATGGATGGTTTGGGAATTTTCTTTTGAAAGTGCGGTAAGCTCTATTAGTGCTAAGTGATGATTCGGTGGATGCAGATGATGGTGCTAATGATGCGGTATAAGCTGAAGAGGGTGTAGGGGTAGGTGGGTTTGATGATTCTATTGTGGATGAAATCTGATTTATAGTGGGGTTTTCAAGGTGGAAGGGTTGTTGTTGTAAGGTGATAAAATTATCTAGTTCTTGGGAGATTTGGGGGGTGTCTGGAGAATTGTATGATCGATCTGAATGAAGTGAAGAGTAGGTTGGGGTAACTTGTGAAGCATAGGAGGGTGTAGAAATGGATGAGAGTGGGTTATATGGTGGGATTGGTTGAAAAGGGGGTTTCGAAAAAACTGAGGGATTGGTTTGAAGATTATTGGATGGAGATGGTTCAGAGTCTGCAAATTCGTCAGGGGTTTCAATATCTGGGTTATTGAGTTGTGAGATGGAGTATAAAACTGAGATGTGTGAATTGTGTCTGAATTCATGCCTGATGTTACATTATTGGTTGGGAAATCGGGTGGTGGGAAGGCAAAAAGTGGAATTATTGTAATTGGAGTGTTGAGGTTGGTTGGGTGTGAATTTGAGCGGTGTAGGGATCCAAGTTGTCGGCTCATCGTGGGCTAAAAAAATTATTATTTTGAGACTGAAAAGCGGTGGTATGGGGTTGTTCTATAATTTGTTCATATGTATTTTCGTCTAGGGGATGGTGTGTCATTATATGTTGAATGGGACTTTGTGATATGGTTTGTCTAAAATTTGGATTATTTGTTATTGCTAAATTTCGAAAATTTCGTGGGACTAGTGATAATGGATGGTTATGTGGTAGTGGTGGTAACTGTGGTGCTGTAGGCGTAATGTCTACATTGTTATGTTCTTCGTCGTATGTGTTCTGTCTTGTTGCTATTTTTGTGTTGTATTCCTTTATTTGTGCATCTAAAAGAATTTTGTTTATTGATGATGAAAAAATTCCAAAAAATCCTGCAAATAGTATGCGTGCTACACTTGCTTGTCTATTTACTTGTGTGTGTATAGCGCATGTATTATAGATTCCTTTTAAAAGCGAAAAAAGAAATCCTATAAAGTTAAACATTGCGTATAAAATAGTCAATTTTTCTAAGATGTAGTAGGGCCATCCTAGAAAATCGAGAATTTCATTTTTTAGTGTAACAAAGCTAAAAATATTTATAGGTGAAATATCTTGTGGTCGGTATTTTTCACCGTTTAAATATATATAGTCTTTAATGTCTTTAAAATATCCGCTATAGTCTTGTGTATAAATATCTGCAAATCCTGCTGTTTCGGCAAGTTTGCGTAAGTTTTGGTCAATTGATTGTCTTTGTATTGTGTCCATTTGTGTTAATAATTCTTGGAATTGTTGTGTTCTAATGTGATGTTGTATATCGGATTTTGAATATATTCCAATTGATTTTAAGTCAATATTTGGGTTTCGAACAATAGCTCTAATGCTTTCAGGTGAAAATTTTTTGAGTGATTGCATTAATGTGGGATATGGGGTAAGAAGATAATATTTATCTTCATCAGGGTTCAGTTGAACTACATTGTGGCTATTTTCTGATCCACATGGGACTGCGGTATCCCAGAAATAGGTTCGTCTTGAAAGTGTGTCAACGAAGTGTACTTTATTCTTATAAAAGATAGGGATTCTTTTATAGCATCGTTTATCTTCAAAAACATAAAGTGGTGATACTTTTTTGGTACAGGTATAAAACCATAAAATGTTTCCTTCATAATCTAAAAAGTTTGATCTATTTCCTGATAGTAAATATCCTGCGTAGGGTATTTTTAATACTGCTAGTGCAAGTGATTGTAGGATTTGTGTCCTTTCTAATTCGCATAGCTGGTGAAGTGTTTCTAATTCAGATAGTGACATTTCTTGAAAAATTCGGCTAATTGTGTAGTCTAATTTCATATCTAGGTGAATATCATAGTGGTTGTTACCGAAATATGTACTAGTCATTAGTGATAATTCTTGTAAGCGTGTGCTTCTAGTGTCATGGGGCTTTAGATGTCCACCAGGTTGATTTTTACTTTTTTGAAAATCAACTGGTATATATGATGTTCCTTCGTTTATAGGGTGACTTGTGGCGTATGGGTCGATTTTTACTTTTCCAATGGTCATGTCGAATCCTTTTTCGTATTCTACTAATATCTCGGAGTATTGTGTTTTGTGAAGTGGATTTCTGTATTTACATGCAAGTTCTGTTTCTTGATATATTTGAAAACGTGTCAATTTATTTTCTATATTGTGTATGTTTCTAAAATTAGAACTTTGTCTTCGTGATGGATGGACTTGTTCATATGGAATTGATTGTTTGAAATATTTTTCGTGAAATTTTATCATACGAGCGTGTATTTTTGCTACTTGAAATGTTGTACATGTGTCTTCAGGGAACCAAACAATTGTTGCTTGTGTTCGTGTTGTAGGGTCACAATAGCCTTGGTCGTTTTTACAAGGTAATCTAATTCCTTGATAGATCATTGTGTTGTCTGATAAATCGCGTGTGAGTTGTATTTTTTCGAGTTGTATTTTCCAATCAAAAAACATGATTTTTTGATATCCTTTATTTTTTGTGTCTGCTTTGCAGTTTGATGGGTCATTTATACCAATGTGTGGTATCCAGTGTTTATCGTGTATATCATAAGTTAATCTTCCGTGTGCGCCGTTGTATGGGTATTTTTCATCTAATTTTATATGTCCTTGATATCTTTCAAGTTCTGCTTGATGTACAGAATCTGCAAAAACTTGGAAATATACTAATTTTCTATCTGTGTTTTTATTTCTTGTGATGTTTAGTCTTAGTAACACGTTTTTACAATCTTCGGGATTGAGATGTAGAAGTCGTTCGATATTACTTTGGTAGAATGATTCGTGGTCAAGTCGGTTTTTATTTCCATTTGAGACTTGTGAACAATGTACTTTCTTTTCGGAAAATGTCGCTGTGAATTTATATCCTTTAACTGTTGTTGCTCGGGCTTTTGAATAAAGTGTCGCTATTACATTTGTTGTTTCTATAGCTTGTGGTTCTGTTTTGCATTGTGATACTTGATTTATTGCATATTTGTGTAATGTTTTTTGTTCGTTTTCGTCACAATCGTAATGTGTTACTAATAAATCTTGGGGTCCTGTGCGGGGGGAAGGGTTTATTTTTTCATTTGAGGTTATTAGAAAAAGGAGTTGGAGAAAAATTAAAATTTTTAGAATATACATGTGTATGACAACCCTGAGTATGGGTTATAGAATGTGATGTAACCAATTGTCTTTTTGGTATATCTGTCGTATTTGTATATTACTTCAGTTGTTATAAATGGTGGTGGTAGGGATTGAGCTGTAATATTTGGTGGATTTAATGGATAGGATGTTGAGTAATGTTGTTTAATTTAACCGTGATTTCAAATTTTAATTGTAGACTATTCTGTTGGAGTATTTGGATGTTATGAGCACGAATGTCTTCGTGAATGTCTTGTCTATATTGTAGTCTATTTAGTGCCCAATTGTGGAGTCGGCTACTTTCTAGGTGTTGTCCAAATAATGGTGGAGGTGCTGTGAATGTATTCCAGTCTAGTCTTAAAGGAATATTTGTTGATGATTGTTCTCGATATCTAGCGTCGAGGTTATTTGGGAAATTTAAGTTAAAAGGTGGTGGTGAAATCTGGCTTATTGATGGTGTTGATGGTAGTGATAATGTTTCTGGTAGTGATGAGGATGTTGTTGTATCCGTAGAAATGTCTATTGGGTCATTGATTAAATTTGGTTCACCTTGTGTGAATGAATGTGTTGTCCAGTATGGTAGTCGTGATGTTTGGGTAGTTGAAGGTGGTGTCGGGTTTTCTTGGGATGATGTCGGTGAAGACTGACTATGTGATTGTTGGTTAGCAATTTTTGATGGTTTTTGATCTATTCTTTTAGTGAAAAAATTTATGTTTATTGTAGTGTTCTTCTAGAAAAAGTATTAGGAGGATTGTTGCTAGGGCGAATGTGATAATTGCTTTCTTTATACATTTGCATATTGTCAAGATGAGGGATGATAGAAATGTTATAAAAATTACAAATAGTAAAAAAATATCTGTTCTACTAAAAATGGTTCGTATCATTTAGATAAGTTTTGTGATTCGTACCTGTGGATATAGTCAATAGCTTTTGAAAGCTGTAGGTATAGTTCAAATATGGAATAGAAAATTTAAAAAAATATTGCAAAAAATGATTAAGATTATTAGAAAAGATTCAAAGGTATCAAAAAGAAATATGATGAAAGGTTTAAATATTGTGAAAAAGTTTGCGAGAATGTTTAGAATTATGGTAACTGGTCGAGAGAAGAGCATTTAAGAAATGGTTTCTCGATCGAATATTTTTTGTTGTTTGAGGCAATTATAAGTGTGGTCGAATTATTTATTGGTTTTTTGACAAGTGGGTCGAGTTTTGTGAAAAATTGTTGGGGGCAAATTTTATGGTGATCGGGAGGTCTTCTTTGTCTTTATTTTCATTTGTCAAATGATCTGGGTTATTTTTGAGATTTTTATACTTTAGGCTAATTAAAATGGTCGTTCTTTTACTTTAGGCTAATTTAACATATTTGTTTGGGGGGTATTTGAGGTCTAGGTTGGGGAAATATTGTTGATCTTTGGTTTATTAGATAAGGGAGGGTTATGATATTATGGTGATTTTTATTTTAGTTGTCAAGTTTGAATGGTTTGCTTATTTTTGATGAATCCTATTGGCTGATTATGAACTAGAATCATTGCGTATTTGTCAGCATGTTATTTTGAAAAATGAAAGTTCAAAATATTTCGGAGGTGCAAAAATTATTAAATCTAAATTTAAAGCTGTTTTTGAAATTCGACTTTATTTAAGATTTTAGATTGTGGAATAAATGTTTTATAGTTTTTACGTGGTTGATTTCTAAGTCGTGATGACTCTCTATGTTCTGATTTGTCGATTTGTTCTTGAGGCATTATTTTTTCTATCATTTTTCTATTTTTTCTTTCTTTTTGTGGTGTATTTTGTATTGTTTTTTGTTGTAGTTGATTTTTTATTTTGGTTTTTGAGGTGAATGTCATGTTGTTCCTTTGTTTTATTTTCCGTATGTGGATAATTTTGAATAACTTTTAAACCTGTGAAAGAATATAAATGAGTTAGTTCGCGTAGTGCGTACTCTTTTGGGTAATAAGGTAATAGGTTGTTTCGGTGTTGAACAATTTCTTTTTTGTCTGAGTCGGTAATTTTATATGTGACATCTGTGGGTTTGGCAATTATTTGGTATGGTCCTTTACGAAGGGGTTGTAGTTTTTTAGAGATTCTTTTTTGAGTGTTAAAATTAGGTATTAAAACAAATGTTCCAATTTTTAAATCGGAGGCTGGTGTAAAGCGTGAATTTATTTGTTCATTAATGTTTTGTCTTTGTAACAACTTTTTTGTTACTTTTTGGTAAATTTCATTGTGTTTTTTATCTCTATTTAAAATCCATTCGGTGTGTGTACCGGAGGCTAATTTAAGAATTTGTGGGTGATGAAAATGATCTTCATCGTGTGTATGTAAAGGTAAGTTGTAACAAATTGATTCTTTATTCGGTTGACAATAACTTTGTGCATTTTTATGAGAGTTTGCTGTAAACAAAATCGGTTTGCGTGGCTTTTGATTAAAAACCATTTCATATGGTGACATTCCTAGAGTTGTCGTGATTTGTGAATTATATGCTAAGGGAAATAGTTTTACATCTGCTGACCATTCGGTATATCTTGTATCATTTCCATTGATGATACATCTAAGATATTCTTGTAGTGAACGGTTCATACCTTCGACTAAGCCGTTTGTCCAAGGTGCGTGAGATGTACGTGGTTTGTGTTTGATGTTATATAGATGACATAGTGTGATAATTTCATTATTTATGAATTCTGTACCGTTATCTGTAACTAGAATTTCTGGTAGTCCGAATTTGGCTATCCAGTGTTCATATAGTGTTGTGTAAGCATAATAAGCGTTACAATGTGGTACGGGGTTAAGTGCTACATAATGTGTAAACGCGTCAACAATTACCATAATGTAGGAGTTTCCTTCGGATGAGGGTGAAATTGGTCCTTTTGTATCAAATGAAATACGGTGGTTAAAGTACAAACTTTGTCCTTTAAAATCTTGTTTTTGTGCTATTTGTTTTTGATTTGGATAAGGTTTATTTAGCTGACATACTATACAATCATTGCATAGTACTTTTATCCAAATTGGTGCATTTGGAAAATAAAAGTTTTGTATGAAATTTGAATATGTTTTCTCTGATCCAGAGTGTCCTTTAATGTTTTGTGTGTGCGAAATATTAAAAGCTATAAGAATCATACTTAGAGGGAGACAGGGAACTGTAGATTCATTTAATTTGTATTCTAGAAGGTCTGTGTTTTCGTTAATTGTTGTATTATTGAATATTCGAAAATATCGGAGGAGTATTTTATTTCCTAAAATAGTTGTATCTGCCTTGACGGGTTTAGTTTTATGTTTGTGCCATGATTTTAGTTGTCTAATTACTGGGTCAAGATTTTGATATTGTTTCAAAGTATTAATTGTAATTTTATCTGTTGGGGGGAGAAAAATGTTTTCTATTTCCAATTTAGATAAAGGAATTGTATCAAGTGGGTCATGGAGGTCAAATACTTGATTTATTGTGTATTTTAAATCGTTTGTTTGTGGTCCTGATAAATTTATTTTATCAGTTAGGTTTTCTTTTTCAATTAATGGAAAAAGGTCTTTTTTATGCGAGTGTTGTTTTACTCTTTTTTGTTGGGTGTTATTTTTTATCCATTGTGAGTATGGAATTGGTTTGAAAGTTGATGTTCCAAGTAGATCAACTTCGTAGTGATTATTTTGGCAATCTAAATAGAGTGGAAAGTGTTGTAGATTGTTTATTTGTGATTGTTCAACGTCAGTTTTTACTGCATATTTGCATTCTAGTCGGGGTGATGTTTCGTTTTCTGCAAGGTAGAATTTTATATTTTTAGGTATTTCAACTGTAGTTTTACGTGTAAGTAATTCAGGTGGTGTATTTCGACTTAATGTGTCTGGTAATGCAAGATTTTTTCCTGCTGTCCAAACTATATGTAAGTTTGGGAATTTCATTAGAATTAGTTGAAATCTATAAACTCGGTGATTTGGATTAGATTTTTGTGTAAAGAGAAAAATGATTGGTTTGTGATCTGTGAAAAGAACTGTTGGGTGTTTTGATCCAAGTATCAGAAATTCATATTCTGTTAGTGTATATATTATAGCTGTACACTCTCTCATTAGAGTTGAGAGTCGTAGCTCTGCTTGAGTAAATAATCGAAAATTTGCTGATATAAGATTCATTTTGTTTGTGCCATTGTGTGATTGTAATAATGCTGCGCCGATGCCAAAAATCGAAGCATCGCACATTGCATAGAATGGTTGATTTGGATCTGGAATTGTATTCGAAATTTGTTCAGTTAGGAGTTTTTTAATTTCTTCAAATCGTGCTTGATGTTCTGTGTTCCATTCAAAATTATTTTGTTGTCTAAGTATATTATAAAATGGTCTTAGGTATAATTGCATTTTATAGACATATTTACTTAAAAAATTTAACATTCCAAGGAATTCTTGGATTTTCTTTTTGTTTGTTGGTGGTTGGAGTTTTTGAATAGCATCAATGCGTGATTTTAATGGGGTGATTGTTTTTCTTTCTATATTATGTCCTAAGAATTTTACTCGTGTTAAAAAGAAGTGTGATTTATCGGGGGCGGCCTTCAGATTTTCGTTTTGAAGTATTTTGTGATAATGTTCTAAAACTTTAAACATTTCTTCTTTTGTCTGTGATTGCATAAAAACATCGTCTAGATAAGTGATTGCGTTTTTCTTGAGTATTAGTGGTCTAAAAATTTTGCTCATAAAAGCTGAAAATGCTGCTGGTCCTATGGATATTCCATAGAATAGGCGGTTGAATTCATATTGCTGATTTCCAATAACAAATTGTGTTAAGCGTCGTGATTGTTCATCTAGTGGCATTTGATTATATGCACTATTCATATCTGCGGTTGTAAAGTATTTTCCGTTTATTTTTGTTAAAATAACTTGTATTGGTTCAATAGGCCAATTGCATTTTGATTCGTCTATTAGTGAATTAAGATATCTAGCGTCTAGAACTATTTTTAATGATTCTCCTTTTGCTAGGATGATAACAGGGTTGATAAATGTGTTACCTTTTGGTTGTTCTTCTTTGTTTACCGGTGAGATTATGTTGTATTGTTCTAAAATATCAAGTAATCTGTTCACTTTATCGTGTAAATGAATTGGTACTTTACTTGCTCTTTGTTTTTTGAAAACTGCGTCAGGTTTTAATGGGAGATGTAGTGATGAACTGATTTTGCCAACATCAAATTTAGATGTTGCATAGACTGATGAATATTTTATTAGCTGTTTGGCTAATTTATCAAACTCGTCTTGTGTTATTTGTGAATGTTGAAAGTTAAACATTGTTAAAAACTTCTGTTGAGTCTCTGTGTAGTTACTTATGTTGAATGTAGGTTTGAAATATGGAGTTTTTGTGAAATAGTCTGTATTTCTTTTTTCATTACTTATTATATTATTTATGGATAATTCTTCATTAAGAATTGTAGATTGACAAATATCTAATAATTGGAGTATATTATTTACGCGGTATGCTTTTTCATGTATTGGTGATATCGTAGCGTTGGTCTGAAATATATTGCCGCGCACTAATAATTCCAAACGGACAATACCTAATTCCCCATAGCTTTACAACAATTTATCACTGGTAGAATATCATTGTGAAATTGAACTCAAGGCAGCAACACCTTTATCTTTGGATGAAGTAGAAAAATCATGTCAAAAATTGCTAGTTAAAAAAGCGAATTTTGTCGGGAGAAAAACCCCAACACCTGCAAAGACAAACCACCATTTTTCAAAAGTTGAAACCATAACCCATTAAACACAGAAAAAAATGATTTTTTTTTCAATTTAGAACATCAATTTTAAGTTTGAAAAGCTGTTTTATACAGTTTATGAGTCTTCGTATTTCAGTGGAACGAAAAAAATGTTAAGTAAAATCTTTCAACCATGGAAACAAACAGAAAGATTTGCTTTCAAATACAATCAACTCAACGAAACGAAACAGAAAGTGATTAAATTTTTGCAACACTTCAATTTTCGAAATACAGAGAAAAACACATATGATCTTGAAATTTTTTGAACTTCATGAATCTTTTTGATTGGTTTTTTTTCTTAGATAATGTTTTTATTCCGTTAGAAATTCTGGAACTTTAAGACCGTTTATCGAAAACAAAAATCATTCATTTTTTTGGCATAAGCCCTTTTATTATTGGAGAGCGTTTAATATGCCGTCTATTTAACAAATGAGTTTGTGTTAAATTTAAAAATGAAAGAAAAATGAACTGCAAGAAGTTTAATCTGAGCTTAACCAATTTTCAAAGATTTTTGTTTCTGAAAAACATCAAAAAACAAATAACTAAGTAATTTATCGAACCTTTTTTATTTTACAAAAGTACTTAAAAATAACATTAGTGAATAATCAGATCAAATCTTGATTGAAGAGTGTGTATTTTGCCAAACTAATGTAGCTTAAGAATATCAAAGAATTGAATCAATTTAATTCAGCCTACTAAACATGCAATCGAATTTTTCAACTTAAGTGAACAATTGACTTGATCAAAAACTATAGTACAAGATTTTTTGATTGAAAACACATTGTGGAAAACTACATCAAACAGTGTTTTTCTTTTTTTTTGGAAAAGATAATTCACATTCTAACTCAAACAAGATGTTTTCTACCATGAATTTTTTTTAAATAACATGACCTTAGAATTTTTTTAAAAATCAAAGAGGTTTTGGAGCCCAAACCAGGAGAGTTCACATATAAAAAGGAGATTACCTCAACCTGCTTATTCAATTAAGCCCTGAACCTGTTTCATCATTGGAGCAGGTTTCATTACAAGAATCAAAACATATCCGATTGAACTTTTCTCAAGCCCTTAGTGCCTTCCATATCAAATTGAAGCCGTTAGTGGTTTCCATATCAAATCCACAACTTCAAATTTTATTTTAAACGTAAGTGTTAAACTTCTCAGAGTGATTTCGAGAAAATGAAAAGTTTTTGAAATATCGTATCTAACGCAACTTTTTCATAACAACTGTTTTCATCAAACAGAAAATAACTACATTCGAATAAATTCAATCAAATTGTTTTTTCATTTCACTAGGAAACCAGGTTATGAAAAATTGCTGATAAACAAACATCAATTAAATAAATGTTAGGACAATTAGCATTTTTTAAAGACTTGGTTGACTATTGCTTTCAATTCTGATTATTCATGTGATTGTAATAAAAATTTTGTTGACTCTTACGTGTGTCGCGGATTAATAAAAAATATACCACGGATAGAAAAACAACATAAGTAAACAGAAAACAAAACGCATTTGTATTTTTTTGAAAAAAGTCTCATTGAACGAAAGTAAACAGAAAAAAATACTGATTTGTTTTTCTGAAAAATATCAATTTTTATTTTTTAAAATATATTTATATCAAACGGAAAAAACCAAATTTTTTCAAGACTATCTTATGATTGACACTTTTTTGATAAAACTAACCCAATTTGAGAAAAATGGATCAATGGTTGAATTTTTTATTTCGCTGGGAAACCTGAAAACTAAATTACACTTTCGAAACCTAAAGTCAATCACGTTTTTAGAGTATTCCTTCACTTTCGAAACTTAAATCAAACCTGTCTTTTTTATATAATTTGGCTTCCTTTTAAGCAAGAATTGAATTGAATTTGAAAAGAAATAAAAAAGTAAGCCGCAAAAATAAGACAAATTGAGTCTGAAAATTTCTAGGACTTTTCCTGAAAACGAAAAAGCTAAAAAGTCATCGTGACCTATATAAGAGTCTGAACTACACCTATTTTCTATTATAAACTAATTCATATTTAACCCTAGCTGTTAATTTTCAAAGTTAAAATGAGTTTATTTCAGTAAAGTGCTGCTTTTGCTTTTTCGTAGATAATCCATACAATCCCTAGCTATGTGTCTTTAACCTAAGCATCTCAAACATTTAAGAACGTTGATCACTGAATTGTCTCAATACCCTGTCTCAATAGATTGCTTTTTCTTCGTTTTGCTCTGTTGTTTATACGTCAATTCGCAATCTTCTCTGTATTTTTTATTGCTGTCTTCGAGGCACTCTTCATCTGCAACCAATTCGCTGCAAGATCTCAGAAAAAATGTGTGTAAAATCATTGACTATAGACTTACGACACGTAAATTAACTGCTGGGCCCTCAACTCATCGCAGGTGGGCAGAAAACAAGTAAGAACCGAAGTTGACTTAGAGACGATAAAAAATTAGTTAATCAGCTTCTTTATACATCGCTAAATTTTAAGTAAATCAGCTTCGCCTGGTATCCAATCTTGTTCCTAATTTGAGCCAAAAAGGGGAGTGACTTTTTTAAATTGAGAAGTGTTTTCTCTGAAATTTGACTTATAAGAATCTTTATTTCTTTCATTGACTTTTAAACAGTTAAATCACTCAGCTCAGTGAAACTTTAAAGAGTTATCAAAGTATCACATAGACCTGCAGTTGTAAACTACCGTCGGTAGATCAATGCAAGCTTAAACTGTCCTCTAGAGATTACACAGAGCAAAGTTAGATCCAGTAGGGAATTGTTTGCAGTAAAATTGTAATATTTCTTAAGCTTTGTTTGAAAAACAAATTACATGGTAAGTCACATCAAGCAAATTCGAAGCTATTAGCATATCAGCTAAGTTTCACGCTAGTCTAAATTTCACGCTAGCGCACACAAAATTATGCACCAGTACCTTCGTTCAAGATCAGACTGTGCACTAAATAATTTTAGATTTTATAGTGACATGTAAACTGGGTAATTGCGGCTCCGTGCAACTTTAAGCAAAACTTACGGTAACCGCTAGCGCACTAAGTATAGTATAGCAATGAAAGCTCCAAGTACGGACTTACCAGTTAGAGCCTTAGCTGAATTGATTAAACTGAATTAATTAACTTCACCGTAGCTTTATTTATGTAGTAGATAAGCAACAATTATTTTTGCGTCGAGAAAACTTGTGAAAATATCGAGACAAGCAGTGTCGAAATATGATCAAATTTCGAGATGCAATGCAAGCTGTCGCTTATCTGGTGTGAAACACATTTAAAAAATTGAACAAGACTGCTCGTATCAGGGCGAAGCCCTGAATGTTCCGACTGCCTTTTAAGGTCTTTGGAGCAGCAAGAACATGAAAAATTTAAATACAATAATTAAAATCGAAACTTTAAAAAAAAAATTGAGATTTTTTTGTGAAAACATCCCCTACACTTAGATTTTGCTCCTATTAATAAATCAATTATGGCAAATAAGCTTCCTTGAATGAATTTGGAACAAGTTCTAATACGGACTAAATCTCGCTTATGCGTTAATAGCGCGAAATATATCGCGCGTTAATTGTCCCAAATTGGCCGAAATGTTAATTTTTAAACCCCCATAACCTTTTGAAAAATGATCACAGGTGAAATATCTCGGGACAAATTTAAGCTCAGGACAACAATACCTTTCTATTGATATAAAAAAAGTTCCGTCAAAAATGGCTAGTTAAAAAGTCGAAATTTGTCTGAAGAAAAAAAAACCCACCCCGATGAGTTATAACCGAGGTGGTTAACTCATAGAGTAATTTCGGATAGGGTACACCGTCTGCTCGTCACGCTATCTTATTTTCGGCCGGATAGATTCGTGCAACTTCTTAGTCTAATACCGATCCTATTCTTACTCTTATACTATCTAGTCTCAGGGTGTTTAACTAGTCTCTGCTAGGCTCAATAGATCTAGGGTATACTGGTTTATTGCGGCTGCTGAAGTCTTCTTGGAGAGTCAACTAATTTCTAAGTTAAATTCAAATCTCTCTGGTGCTGAAATTACAAGTAATTCCAGCACTTACAAATAAGTGGGTTGTTAGTTAGATGGATCATGATTGGTTAATATTAAATACTTTACAGTGGTAAAATATCTAATTTATCCAATCATAAAATGTAGTTTAGATCAGGTTCCACCCATCCGGGTTTTACAGAGTTTTTTAGAATAGTCTTTCTGCAATTCAAAAGATGGATGATGGACGTTGGTATTTGGCGAACATCATATTTCGTCTGGGTTCTCTTGTTAGAGAAGTTCCAGATTCAATCGTTGTGTCTTCTTATG
The DNA here is from genome assembly GCF_963678635.1 of Symsagittifera roscoffensis. Lineage (NCBI taxonomy): Eukaryota > Metazoa > Xenacoelomorpha > Acoela > Convolutidae > Symsagittifera > Symsagittifera roscoffensis. The sequence goes on along the minus strand of NC_087063.1, from coordinate 3,150,007 downwards.
ACAACGACTGGGTTTTCGCAACAAACTCAAATCTGATTTCAGAATGGTTGGCTTGACAGGTTTTTTTGTTTCATGTAGAGAACTTCTTTGTGTTTGACCTTGTCTGGGAATGGCGTGGAGATTGTGCGTGGAGGGGATGCCTGGTTACTCGGATCTGTACGTATACTTGAACATCGAGGTGGTCATTGTTCTAGTTCAATGAAGTCCTTTTCTGCGAAGTCAAGTCGTACTCTAAATCCTTTGAGTTGTGATTGTGGGCGGCATATTGATTGTGGTTGGCCATTCTTTTTCGAGTGTAGTGGGGTCATTTTGTCTTTGGATGTTCGTCTTTGGTGTTGTATGCTGATCTATATACTGCAAGATATAATTTACATTTTATAAAATTTTTATTAGTTTAGTGTTTTAGTTATGATTTTGGTTAGTTGTTTTCACAAAAGCTTTCTGTTTTAGTTCAGTTATTTTGAAGAGTTACTCACCCTTGAGTACCTCTTATTAAAAATAGGAGTGTGGTCACAAAGCGTGGATGTAGCGCGGTGGGTAAGGCCGGCTATAGAGCATGCTCAGGACGTCCTCTCTGGTGGGTTAGGCCAGGAGTGGGAGTATGATTTCGTGCGGTTTCTGTGAGAGGTCCTGTTATGTGATAAAGTTTTATGTTGGGTTTGTTTAGTGCGTAACATAATGTCATGTGAGCAGTGCAAATCTCTTTCATGTGGTGCAAGGAAATGAAAGGTTAGTGAAAATAATTGAAATCTTTCTTTAAAACTTTCGTAAGCTTGTGTGTCGGTTAGTGCTTCAGAAATGATGTGGTCGAATTTGCGATCAAATATGTTGAGTGTGAAAACATATGGTGTTTTGATGAAAAATTTTTCTGTGATTTGTGGGTTAGCGAAGCGATCGTCGTCTAAAAATTGATCTTGGTTAGTTCGGATGATGTTATGATCATAATATTCTAGCGTATATTCGTTAGCTCGGGGTGCAGTGTATGTTTTTAGTGATTTTTTATATCCAATGTAAGTGAATTGTCTATGTGTTAGTGGTGTAGTTAGTCGATATAGCATATCTTGATTTCGTTCTATATCGATGTGATTATTAGATAAAGGTAGGCAAACGGGGTTAGTAAAATGATAATATGATGTCCAATGAAGTGTAGGCATTAAAACTTGTTCATCTACAAAGCTGCGTGTATCGTTAGTATCTGTAGGAGTGTTCAAAGTATATTGTGGAAATGAAGGTAAGGTGATTGCTAAAAATTCTTTCGTGTTAGTGTGATTTGGATGATTGATATATTCACGTGCTGTTCCTGGTTTTGTTGGAAATGGATGGTTTGGGAATTTTCTTTTGAAAGTGCGGTAAGCTCTATTAGTGCTAAGTGATGATTCGGTGGATGCAGATGATGGTGCTAATGATGCGGTATAAGCTGAAGAGGGTGTAGGGGTAGGTGGGTTTGATGATTCTATTGTGGATGAAATCTGATTTATAGTGGGGTTTTCAAGGTGGAAGGGTTGTTGTTGTAAGGTGATAAAATTATCTAGTTCTTGGGAGATTTGGGGGGTGTCTGGAGAATTGTATGATCGATCTGAATGAAGTGAAGAGTAGGTTGGGGTAACTTGTGAAGCATAGGAGGGTGTAGAAATGGATGAGAGTGGGTTATATGGTGGGATTGGTTGAAAAGGGGGTTTCGAAAAAACTGAGGGATTGGTTTGAAGATTATTGGATGGAGATGGTTCAGAGTCTGCAAATTCGTCAGGGGTTTCAATATCTGGGTTATTGAGTTGTGAGATGGAGTATAAAACTGAGATGTGTGAATTGTGTCTGAATTCATGCCTGATGTTACATTATTGGTTGGGAAATCGGGTGGTGGGAAGGCAAAAAGTGGAATTATTGTAATTGGAGTGTTGAGGTTGGTTGGGTGTGAATTTGAGCGGTGTAGGGATCCAAGTTGTCGGCTCATCGTGGGCTAAAAAAATTATTATTTTGAGACTGAAAAGCGGTGGTATGGGGTTGTTCTATAATTTGTTCATATGTATTTTCGTCTAGGGGATGGTGTGTCATTATATGTTGAATGGGACTTTGTGATATGGTTTGTCTAAAATTTGGATTATTTGTTATTGCTAAATTTCGAAAATTTCGTGGGACTAGTGATAATGGATGGTTATGTGGTAGTGGTGGTAACTGTGGTGCTGTAGGCGTAATGTCTACATTGTTATGTTCTTCGTCGTATGTGTTCTGTCTTGTTGCTATTTTTGTGTTGTATTCCTTTATTTGTGCATCTAAAAGAATTTTGTTTATTGATGATGAAAAAATTCCAAAAAATCCTGCAAATAGTATGCGTGCTACACTTGCTTGTCTATTTACTTGTGTGTGTATAGCGCATGTATTATAGATTCCTTTTAAAAGCGAAAAAAGAAATCCTATAAAGTTAAACATTGCGTATAAAATAGTCAATTTTTCTAAGATGTAGTAGGGCCATCCTAGAAAATCGAGAATTTCATTTTTTAGTGTAACAAAGCTAAAAATATTTATAGGTGAAATATCTTGTGGTCGGTATTTTTCACCGTTTAAATATATATAGTCTCTAATGTCTTTAAAATATCCGCTATAGTCTTGTGTATAAATATCTGCAAATCCTGCTGTTTCGGCAAGTTTGCGTAAGTTTTGGTCAATTGATTGTCTTTGTATTGTGTCCATTTGTGTTAATAATTCTTGGAATTGTTGTGTTCTAATGTGATGTTGTATATCGGATTTTGAATATATTCCAATTGATTTTAAGTCAATATTTGGGTTTCGAACAATAGCTCTAATGCTTTCAGGTGAAAATTTTTTGAGTGATTGCATTAATGTGGGATATGGGGTAAGAAGATAATATTTATCTTCATCAGGGTTCAGTTGAACTACATTGTGGCTATTTTCTGATCCACATGGGACTGCGGTATCCCAGAAATAGGTTCGTCTTGAAAGTGTGTCAACGAAGTGTACTTTATTCTTATAAAAGATAGGGATTCTTTTATAGCATCGTTTATCTTCAAAAACATAAAGTGGTGATACTTTTTTGGTACAGGTATAAAACCATAAAATGTTTCCTTCATAATCTAAAAAGTTTGATCTATTTCCTGATAGTAAATATCCTGCGTAGGGTATTTTTAATACTGCTAGTGCAAGTGATTGTAGGATTTGTGTCCTTTCTAATTCGCATAGCTGGTGAAGTGTTTCTAATTCAGATAGTGACATTTCTTGAAAAATTCGGCTAATTGTGTAGTCTAATTTCATATCTAGGTGAATATCATAGTGGTTGTTACCGAAATATGTACTAGTCATTAGTGATAATTCTTGTAAGCGTGTGCTTCTAGTGTCATGGGGCTTTAGATGTCCACCAGGTTGATTTTTACTTTTTTGAAAATCAACTGGTATATATGATGTTCCTTCGTTTATAGGGTGACTTGTGGCGTATGGGTCGATTTTTACTTTTCCAATGGTCATGTCGAATCCTTTTTCGTATTCTACTAATATCTCGGAGTATTGTGTTTTGTGAAGTGGATTTCTGTATTTACATGCAAGTTCTGTTTCTTGATATATTTGAAAACGTGTCAATTTATTTTCTATATTGTGTATGTTTCTAAAATTAGAACTTTGTCTTCGTGATGGATGGACTTGTTCATATGGAATTGATTGTATGAAATATTTTTCGTGAAATTTTATCATACGAGCGTGTATTTTTGCTACTTGAAATGTTGTACATGTGTCTTCAGGGAACCAAACAATTGTTGCTTGTGTTCGTGTTGTAGGGTCACAATAGCCTTGGTCGTTTTTACAAGGTAATCTAATTCCTTGATAGATCATTGTGTTGTCTGATAAATCGCGTGTGAGTTGTATTTTTTCGAGTTGTATTTTCCAATCAAAAAACATGAGTTTTTGATATCCTTTATTTTTTGTGTCTGCTTTGCAGTTTGATGGGTCATTTATACCAATGTGTGGTATCCAGTGTTTATCGTGTATATCATAAGTTAATCTTCCGTGTGCGCCGTTGTATGGGTATTTTTCATCTAATTTTATATGTCCTTGATATCTTTCAAGTTCTGCTTGATGTACAGAATCTGCAAAAACTTGGAAATATACTAATTTTCTATCTGTGTTTTTATTTCTTGTGATGTTTAGTCTTAGTAACACGTTTTTACAATCTTCGGGATTGAGATGTAGAAGTCGTTCGATATTACTTTGGTAGAATGATGACCACGAAGTCGGTTTTTATTTCCATTTGAGACTTGTGAACAATGTACTTTCTTTTCGGAAAATGTCGCTGTGAATTTATATCCTTTAACTGTTGTTGCTCGGGCTTTTGAATAAAGTGTCGCTATTACATTTGTTGTTTCTATAGCTTGTGGTTCTGTTTCGCATTGTGATACTTGATTTATTGCATATTTGTGTAATGTTTTTTGTTCGTTTTCGTCACAATCGTAATGTGTTACTAATAAATCTTGGGGTCCTGTGCGGGGGGAAGGGTTTATTTTTTCATTTGAGGTTATTAGAAAAAGGAGTTGGAGAAAAATTAAAATTTTTAGAATATACATGTGTATGACAACCCTGAGTATGGGTTATAGAATGTGATGTAACCAATTGTCTTTTTGGTATATCTGTCGTATTTGTATATTACTTCAGTTGTTATAAATGGTGGTGGTAGGGATTGAGCTGTTATATTTGGTGGATTTAATGGATAGGATGTTGAGTAATGTTGTTTAATTTAACCGTGATTTCAAATTTTAATTGTAGACTATTCTGTTGGAGTATTTGGATGTTATGAGCACGAATGTCTTCGTGAATGTCTTGTCTATATTGTAGTCTATTTAGTGCCCAATTGTGGAGTCGGCTACTTTCTAGGTGTTGTCCAAATAATGGTGGAGGTGCTGTGAATGTATTCCAGTCTAGTCTTAAAGGAATATTTGTTGATGATTGTTCTCGATATCTAGCGTCGAGGTTATTTGGGAAATTTAAGTTAAAAGGTGGTGGTGAAATCTGGCTTATTGATGGTGTTGATGGTAGTGATAATGTTTCTGGTAGTGATGAGGATGTTGTTGTATCCGTAGAAATGTCTATTGGGTCATTGATTAAATTTGGTTCACCTTGTGTGAATGAATGTGTTGTCCAGTATGGTAGTCGTGATGTTTGGTTTGTAGGGTTAAAGGGATTTTCACGTACTTGTTCAGATGTTGGCGTTGAACCTAAGTAATCTGATGATAGGCTTGAGGTGCTACGTTGTGAAAGAAGCGTAGGGGTTTCTGGTAATATACCAATGGGGTTTTCTGGTGTACTTTGTGATGGGGATTGAGGTATATCAAAATGAACTCGGGGAGTTTGAAAATTTCTGTTTCGTCGAGGATGTATAATTTGTCTATTTATTTCGACTGTATTTTGGTTTTGACTAGGATTTCTTATTCTACTTAATTCTTGTGGTAGTGTTGGGTATAAGTTATATGTTGGTTTGCTTAGAGGTGCTTGTCGTTGAACTGGTTCTAGTGGTTCTGATAAGCGAGCGTGTCGTTCTTCAAAGGTATATGGGTTATCTTGAAAAGAAATTCGTGTAGATGTTTGGGGGTTTTGGGTAGTTGAAGGTGGTGTCGGGTTTTCTTGGGATGATGTCGGTGAAGACTGACTATGTGATTGTTGGTTAGCAATTTTTGATGGTTTTTGATCTATTCTTTTAGTGAAAAAATTTATGTTCTTCTAGAAAAAGTATTAGGAGGATTGTTGCTAGGGCGAATGTGATAATTGCTTTCTTTATACATTTGCATATTGTCAAGATGAGGGATGATAGAAATGTTATAAAAATTACAAATAGTAAAAAAATATCTGTTCTACTAAAAATGGTTCGTATCATTTAGATAAGTTTTGTGATTCGTACCTGTGGATATAGTCAATAGCTTTTGAAAGCTGTAGGTATAGTTCAAATATGGAATAGAAAATTTAAAAAAATATTGCAAAAAATGATTAAGATTATTAGAAAAGATTCAAAGGTATCAAAAAGAAATATGATGAAAGGTTTAAATATTGTGAAAAAGTTTGCGAGAATGTTTAGAATTATGGTAACTGGTCGAGAGAAGAGCATTTAAGAAATGGTTTCTCGATCGAATATTTTTTGTTGTTTGAGGCAATTATAAGTGTGGTCGAATTATTTATTGGTTTTTTGACAAGTGGGTCGAGTTTTGTGAAAAATTGTTGGGGGCAAATTTTATGGTGATCGGGAGGTCTTCTTTGTCTTTATTTTCATTTGTCAAATGATCTGGGTTATTTTTGAGATTTTTATACTTTAGGCTAATTAAAATGGTCGTTCTTTTACTTTAGGCTAATTTAACATATTTGTTTGGGGGGTATTTGAGGTCTAGGTTGGGGAAATATTGTTGATCTTTGGTTTATTAGATAAGGGAGGGTTATGATATTATGGTGATTTTTATTTTAGTTGTCAAGTTTGAATGGTTTGCTTATTTTTGATGAATCCTATTGGCTGATTATGAACTAGAATCATTGCGTATTTGTCAGCATGTTATTTTGAAAAATGAAAGTTCAAAATATTTCGGAGGTGCAAAAATTATTAAATCTAAATTTAAAGCTGTTTTTGAAATTCGACTTTATTTAAGATTTTAGATTGTGGAATAAATGTTTTATAGTTTTTACGTGGTTGATTTCTAAGTCGTGATGACTCTCTATGTTCTGATTTGTCGATTTGTTCTTGAGGCATTATTTTTTCTATCATTTTTCTATTTTTTCTTTCTTTTTGTGGTGTATTTTGTATTGTTTTTTGTTGTAGTTGATTTTTTATTTTGGTTTTTGAGGTGAATGTCATGTTGTTCCTTTGTTTTATTTTCCGTATGTGGATAATTTTGAATAACTTTTAAACCTGTGAAAGAATATAATTGAGTTAGTTCGCGTAGTGCGTACTCTTTTGGGTAATAAGGTAATAGGTTGTTTCGGTGTTGAACAATTTCTTTTTTGTCTGAGTCGGTAATTTTATATGTGACATCTGTGGGTTTGGCAATTATTTGGTATGGTCCTTTACGAAGGGGTTGTAGTTTTTTAGAGATTCTTTTTTGAGTGTTAAAATTAGGTATTAAAACAAATGTTCCAATTTTTAAATCGGAGGCTGGTGTAAAGCGTGAATTTATTTGTTCATTAATGTTTTGTCTTTGTAACAACTTTTTTGTTACTTTTTGGTAAATTTCATTGTGTTTTTTATCTCTATTTAAAATCCATTCGGTGTGTGTACCGGAGGCTAATTTAAGAATTTGTGGGTGATGAAAATGATCTTCATCGTGTGTATGTAAAGGTAAGTTGTAACAAATTGATTCTTTATTCGGTTGACAATAACTTTGTGCATTTTTATGAGAGTTTGCTGTAAACAAAATCGGTTTGCGTGGCTTTTGATTAAAAACCATTTCATATGGTGACATTCCTAGAGTTGTCGTGATTTGTGAATTATATGCTAAGGGAAATAGTTTTACATCTGCTGACCATTCGGTATATCTTGTATCATTTCCATTGATGATACATCTAAGATATTCTTGTAGTGAACGGTTCATACCTTCGACTAAGCCGTTTGTCCAAGGTGCGTGAGATGTACGTGGTTTGTGTTTGATGTTATATAGATGACATAGTGTGATAATTTCATTATTTATGAATTCTGTACCGTTATCTGTAACTAGAATTTCTGGTAGTCCGAATTTGGCTATCCAGTGTTCATATAGTGTTGTGTAAGCATAATAAGCGTTACAATGTGGTACGGGGTTAAGTGCTACATAATGTGTAAACGCGTCAACAATTACCATAATGTAGGAGTTTCCTTCGGATGAGGGTGAAATTGGTCCTTTTGTATCAAATGAAATACGGTGGTTAAAGTACAAACTTTGTCCTTTAAAATCTTGTTTTTGTGCTATTTGTTTTTGATTTGGATAAGGTTTATTTAGCTGACATACTATACAATCATTGCATAGTACTTTTATCCAAATTGGTGCATTTGGAAAATAAAAGTTTTGTATGAAATTTGAATATGTTTTCTCTGATCCAGAGTGTCCTTTAATGTTTTGTGTGTGCGAAATATTAAAAGCTATAAGAATCATACTTAGAGGGAGACAGGGAACTGTAGATTCATTTAATTTGTATTCTAGAAGGTCTGTGTTTTCGTTAATTGTTGTATTATTGAATATTCGAAAATATCGGAGGAGTGTTTTATTTCCTAAAATAGTTGTATCTGCCTTGACGGGTTTAGTTTTATGTTTGTGCCATGATTTTAGTTGTCTAATTACTGGGTCAAGATTTTGATATTGTTTCAAAGTATTAATTGTAATTTTATCTGTTGGGGGGAGAAAAATGTTTTCTATTTCCAATTTAGATAAAGGAATTGTATCAAGTGGGTCATGGAGGTCAAATACTTGATTTATTGTGTATTTTAAATCGTTTGTTTGTGGTCCTGATAAATTTATTTTATCAGTTAGGTTTTCTTTTTCAATTAATGGAAAAAGGTCTTTTTTATGCGAGTGTTGTTTTACTCTTTTTTGTTGGGTGTTATTTTTTATCCATTGTGAGTATGGAATTGGTTTGAAAGTTGATGTTCCAAGTAGATCAACTTCGTAGTGATTATTTTGGCAATCTAAATAGAGTGGAAAGTGTTGTAGATTGTTTATTTGTGATTGTTCAACGTCAGTTTTTACTGCATATTTGCATTCTAGTCGGGGTGATGTTTCGTTTTCTGCAAGGTAGAATTTTATATTTTTAGGTATTTCAACTGTAGTTTTACGTGTAAGTAATTCAGGTGGTGTATTTCGACTTAATGTGTCTGGTAATGCAAGATTTTTTCCTGCTGTCCAAACTATATGTAAGTTTGGGAATTTCATTAGAATTAGTTGAAATCTATAAACTCGGTGATTTGGATTAGATTTTTGTGTAAAGAGAAAAATGATTGGTTTGTGATCTGTGAAAAGAACTGTTGGGTGTTTTGATCCAAGTATCAGAAATTCATATTCTGTTAGTGTATATATTATAGCTGTACACTCTCTCATTAGAGTTGAGAGTCGTAGCTCTGCTTGAGTAAATAATCGAAAATTTGCTGATATAAGATTCATTTTGTTTGTGCCATTGTGTGATTGTAATAATGCTGCGCCGATGCCAAAATTCGAAGCATCGCACATTGCATAGAATGGTTGATTTGGATCTGGAATTGTATTCGAAATTTGTTCAGTTAGGAGTTTTTTAATTTCTTCAAATCGTGCTTGATGTTCTGTGTTCCATTCAAAATTATTTTGTTGTCTAAGTATATTATAAAATGGTCTTAGGTATAATTGCATTTTATAGACATATTTACTTAAAAAATTTAACATTCCAAGGAATTCTTGGATTTTCTTTTTGTTTGTTGGTGGTTGGAGTTTTTGAATAGCATCAATGCGTGATTTTAATGGGGTGATTGTTTTTCTTTCTATATTATGTCCTAAGAATTTTACTCGTGTTAAAAAGAAGTGTGATTTATCGGGGGCGGCCTTCAGATTTTCGTTTTGAAGTATTTTGTGATAATGTTCTAAAACTTTAAACATTTCTTCTTTTGTCTGTGATTGCATAAAAACATCGTCTAGATAAGTGATTGCGTTTTTCTTGAGTATTAGTGGTCTAAAAATTTTGCTCATAAAAGCTGAAAATGCTGCTGGTCCTATGGATATTCCATAGAATAGACGGTTGAATTCATATTGCTGATTTCCAATAACAAATTGTGTTAAGCGTCGTGATTGTTCATCTAGTCGCATTTGATTATATGCACTATTCATATCTGCGGTTGTAAAGTATTTTCCGTTTATTTTTGTTAAAATAACTTGTATTGGTTCAATAGGCCAATTGCATTTTGATTCGTCTATTAGTGAATTAAGATATCTAGCGTCTAGAACTATTTTTAATGATTCTCCTTTTGCTAGGATGATAACAGGGTTGATAAATGTGTTACCTTTTGGTTGTTCTTCTTTGTTTACCGGTGAGATTATGTTGTATTGTTCTAAAATATCAAGTAATCTGTTCACTTTATCGTGTAAATGAATTGGTACTTTACTTGCTCTTTGTTTTTTGAAAACTGCGTCAGGTTTTAATGGGAGATGTAGTGATGAACTGATTTTGCCAACATCAAATTTAGATGTTGCATAGACTGATGAATATTTTATTAGCTGTTTGGCTAATTTATCAAACTCGTCTTGTGTTATTTGTGAATGTTGAAAGTTAAACATTGTTAAAAACTTCTGTTGAGTTTCTGTGTAGTTACTTATGTTGAATGTAGGTTTGAAATATGGAGTTTTTGTGAAATAGTCTGTATTTCTTTTTTCATTACTTATTATATTATTTATGGATAATTCTTCATTAAGAATTGTAGATTGACAAATATCTAATAATTGGAGTATATTATTTACGCGGTATGCTTTTTCATGTATTGGTGATATGTAGCGTTGGTTTCGCAATAGCCTAAAAGTCCTAAAGGTAATGTTACTTGATAGGGTGTATTGTTGTATACATGTAGAGAAATAATATCTGAATTCGAGTTTTTCAAATATTTTATTGATGAAATTGTGATTTTGAAAAACTTATGGATAGGTTTGAATTCAAAATCTGACATATAGAGTTGTTGTTTGTTTTGTTTTTTATCATATATGTGAACTTTTTTTATTGAAAAATTATATATGTTTCCGGATAGTGGTTTCAGGTGTTTTCTTTGTTGATTATATATCGGGTAAAATTTTGAAAAGAATGGTGGTTGTTTATTTAATCTTTGAAAAAATGTTAGTGATGTGTCTTTTGTTTTTGTGTATTTATCTTTGATTAGTATTTTACTATTCAAAATGTTGATTGTTGGTATATATTTAGAGATAAATGGTATTCCAATGATATTGTGTTTAATATCAGTGATATGGAATATTTGTTTAAATGGTTTATTCAAAATTTTATTTTGTTCTATTGTTCTTGTGGGGAGAAGAAATAATTGAATTTTTCCATAGTTTACCAATGTTGATCCTTGTGCTGTTGCTAGTTTACTGGATGTTTCAAGGGGCGTTAGCTTTGGGTGTAGTGATTTTATCTCATTCCATGTGGGAATGTTTATTATGTTTGATTCTGCTCCTGAATCAATTAAAAAATCAATTTCAAGATCTGGTGGTTGAAATTCTTTGCTTCTTGGACTTTCTAAAAGAAATGGTATTGTCCAAATTTTTTCTTTGGGTTGTTCTTTTTGTATATTTTGATAGATGTGATTTGTATTCAAGCATTTTGTTTTATTATTTTCATTGGATTGATTTGTAGTGTTAATTTCGTTAGTTTCTTGTGCCGTTTGTGTAGAATGGATGGGTTCAATATAATAATTGTGAAGGAGTTCTGATTGATTTTCGTATATATGTGATGAAAAAGGTTGTTCATATATAATAGGTTCGTAGTCATTTTCGATTGCTATCATATTTATGGAGGCAGTGTTTTCTGTACCACTTTCTGAATCTGATGATTCACAGTTTATTTGATTTAGTTGTAGTTCGTTATTTCCTGTGTCATCAATACCTGGGGGGTCTGATGTCGTTTCTGGGTTTGATTGTACTTGATTAATATTTCTTTGATGTTTAGGTGTACTACTTCTGTGGCGATTGTTAGAATTATTATAATGGTTATTATTCCTGTGTGGTGATTGGGAATAATTTCTATAACGATTATTATAACTTGAATGTCGATTTTGTGAACTATTTTGTGATCTGTTTTGATAATTATTGTTTGGTCTGTTATAGTTTGATCTATTATATGAGTTATTCCTTGATCGATTGTTCGGATAATTCTGGTTTCGGTTGTTTGAATAACTTCTATTCCGATTATTGGAGTAGTTTCTATTTCTATTGTATGATGAGTTTCGTGATTGATTGTTTGGATAGTAATTATTTCTTGATTGGGAATTAGATCTAGAAACAAATTGTGTTGTATTTGAATTTGATCTGGAGTAGTTATTTCGACTATTTAGTCTATTGTAATGATTTTGTGACGAATTTTGTGTATTTCTTCGTTCTGGTGATCTTCCTCTATAACTTGAGTTATATGGTGATTGATTTCTCGTGTAATTGGTATTGTTCGGAAGTGGTTTTCCTGAACTGTTGTTGCTGTATACATTTTTGTTCGGTAGATTTTGATCTTTCTTCATGTATTGATAGAATGATTTATTCGGTTCTTTATATTTTTGAGGTTTGTTTTGATTGTCCTGTTGTTTTTGTCTACATTCGGAAATACTATGTCCGTATCGTCGGCAATAATTACACCATTTTTTGAAAGATGGTTTGCCTTTAAAGTTTGGGTGTTTTTCATAAATATTGAGTATTTCAGTGATTTTTTCCACGAGGTCTGTATCTGAATCCTGTATATTATTGATATTTGTGGTATTTGTTTCAATTCGATTAACATATTGTAATTTCAGATTCTCTGTTTCTTCAAGTTTCATTGTGATTTCCGCTTGCTCTAGCTTGTCTACTAGTTTTCGAAAATCTAAATCGGGCTCTCGAATTGAGGAGGGATGGGATGCTCTCTTTTTTATTGCTATTTTCCTTAATTGAGGTGTTAAGGTCATCATTAAGATTTCTGTCATTTTTGTGTTTTTATAATCGTGTGTATTTAATGAATATGCTTTTCGAACTAGTGTTTCGATACGTACTGCTAATTGTTTGATGGTTTCATTTGGTAATCTGCGAATTTCATTACATAAAACTCTTTGTTGTTGTTTGTTTCTTTCGGAGTCAAACATTTTTGAAAATTCTTGTGTAAATCTCTTCCAATTTGATTTTATTTCTATAGGCAATACTGAAAACCATTTTTGGGCTGCGCCGTCTAGGGTTGTTTGTATCAACGCTGTGCGTCGATGTATCCAATTTTGATGTAGTGGCGTAATAATTGGTTCAGGTCCTATATTTAAAATTAAATTTGCTGTTACTGCATTTAAATAATCTTCTACAGAATATTCAGGGTCTGTTCCTGTGAATACCATTAATGGTTTGTTTGATGTTATTGATGATCCACCCATAAGGTATGGATTCATTGTCATTTGTAATGATTCTGCTGCATTTGGCATTTGTGAAAAATTAGAAAGTTGATTTTTTATTATTTCGTGTTGTTGAAGATAATATGGAAGTGGTATTTCATTTTGCATTTGTGTTGGTTGATATGAGTGTGTAATCATTGGATTTTATGGCTGAATTGGTTGAAAAGATTGTGTATTAATTGGGTTTTGCATCTGTATTGGTTGTTGATTTTGTGTATCTATCTGGTGTGGAAAAAAATTTCTATGATGTGTATATGGTTTCTGCATTCCTTGTCCGTGATATTCTTGGGTATATGGTGCAAATATATCTGGTTGTAAATGATCATCATCAGAGGATAGGTAATCCGTTTGATGAGGTGCTTGTTTTTTATTTTTATTCTGTTGAAAGAATGGGTAATTTTCATTATAATCCTGTGGAGGATGTGGATTAGTTTGAAAATTTACTGAATTGGTTGTTGCCATTGGATTATTCCAATATCGAGATCTGATTTGATTATTATTATTATTTCGTGGAGGATAGTTTGTTTTTGATGAATGTGTATAATTTTAATTATGTTCCGCAAAATTGTTTCTTGTGAATGTTCTGCGTGTTTTCGACGGTATTGTCATGGGTCTATATGTTTGGTAATCCATTTGTGAATATTTTGGAGCAACCGAATGTTTAACGGTTGATTGTAAGGTTACCTGTGCTAGTGAAGTGTTTGTATTTCTCGGTGTTGTTAAATTTGGACGTATTGCTGAAATACTTTGTTGTGTAGTTGTTGTTGTTTGGACAATTTCTTCATTTATGAAGTGTGATGGTGTCTGAATATCTTGTTGAGTGAGATTTCTAGTTCCATTAAGGTTTTCATTGTGTATGACGGTCGAATTTAAACTGTTATTTCGAGTATCAGGTAAAAATGTATTGTAGTTTAATGGTGTTGCGTCAATGGTTAATGGTACTACTCTTACATAATCTCTTGTATAAGATATTGTACTTATTGCTTGGCTTGCAATTGATTGTGGGATATTTATAAATGCATAATGAGACCATTCGGGGTCCCAAACGTAGTCTGACTGTTCTGTGATGCCGGTATCATCGTTTGAATTTTGAGGTCTAAAATTTTTTCTTGCTTGTGAAATTAAATCTATATTATGTGTGAAATAATCTATTATAAACCATGCCAAAATTTTTTGTAAGTCATGTTCATGTTTTGTATGTTGTGAAACATCATCTTTGGTGAAATTTTCTTTAATTATATGTAGAAAAGTTGAAAATAGTGTGATTTCATGTCGTACCTTTATATGTTTGGATGTCTCTGTCGGTGAGACATTTGAGATTGGGATTTCGTTTTCTAATATTGAAATATAACTATATATTATTGCAAAAACTTCATTAGTAAATATGGAATTTGATATTTGTGAGTTATGATATTGTATGCTTTTTATATATTCTGAGAATACTTTTGAAAATTCTAAATCAAGGTCGTCTGTTTGAATTACATATTTGCGGTGATTCGGGTTTGGTGAAGTGATTTCTATGGTGTAGATTCCATAGTGTTGTGTCAAATTACATATATCTTTCAGATAATGATCAATAATTTGTCTTTTGATCTTTACATCGGGGAACTCTGCTGTACATGGGCTGATTCCGGGTTCAAATAAATTTAGTAGTAAATTCTTGCAAAGTATATGCTGTCCTCTATCAGTGGGTGCATCTACGAGGAAGGGGAAGATATCGTCATCATCTGGACTATCTTCACTTGGAGTGTGTGTTTGGCTCATTTTTCCGTTTAATGACTGTTAATAGGTAATTATCGATGTGTCTAATTGGTTGATTCCAGTTGTATAAATGTACTGGTTTGTGTTTATATTGCTTTTTTATTCGTCTTTTTCCTCTTTTTGATGAATTTGATGTTGTTTCTGAGTCAGAAAAATATAATTGATCGTGTATGGGGCAATTTTTATCTATAGATTCTTTTAATTTATAGAGTTCGTCTAAATTGCTGGCTTCTGATTCTGAAAATGCGTTTCTATTTTTGGAAAACCTTTTTCGTGTTATTTGTCTTTGTTTCGTTATTATTTTTCTTTTTAGTGTTTGTCGTTTTGTTCTAATATATCCAACTGTTTGTGTGTGAGGTGTGATTACAAGGTCGTATTTTTTGTTTTCTATTTCACAGTTGTGCAAAACGATTGTTTGTTTGTTTCCTAGATTTTTAAATGACATAAGGTTTAGGATGACGGATTCAAAAAGTTGTTAGATGATTTCTATTTTCTTAAATTGTTAGTCCTTACGATTTTTTTTGGTTAGTTTAACCTGGGTCTATTTGTTCAGGGTTGGAGAGAAAAGTAATTCAATTCCGAAGAATGATTGTTACTTTCTCGTGGCTAGTATAAGCTAAGGTGTTAACTTACTTAATCTTACTTAGGGGTAGTGATTGTGTTCAAGGGTTGGAGAATAGTAAATCGATCCACAAGGTTCAGGTATAATTAGAACGCGAGTAGTTCGTTAGATACTATTTTAAACTTACTAAGTCTATGATTTATCCTGGGTCTTGATAAGAGGAGGGTTCAAGTGAAGGATGAATAACCGAAGTTTTTCACTGTTTATCCTAATTTGAATGGTTAGTTTTGTTGAAAAATTTCTATTAGTCTTGGGTTTTTTGAAAGGGTTGGATAGTGAATCGACGTTTGAGGTCGTTAGACACTAGCTAAGTGGGTGGGGGAGAACAAATTTGTTCTTTTTGATCCAAGGATAGTCCTTGATGATCTAGTTTAAATTTTAACTGAATAGAAAATGAATTAAGATCCAAGGATAAGCCTTGATGATCTGATTTGAAAATTAAGTGAATTTAAGTTTAAAATGGTTTAAATTTGTTTAAGGAAAAGATTTAGTGTTTTAATGATATTAGTGAGTTTATGATTGCTGTTATGTTTTAGGTGATGAAGCTGGGACAATTGGATAATTTATAATTACTAACAGTTTATTGTCATGCTACTAATTTTGTTTTGAATTTCAATAAATATTTTCCAAATATGTTTTATAGAATACTGCAGAATTTTTGGAGAACGATCTGAGATCTTTTTATCAATCGTTTTTGTATATTAATATTTTGTTTAGCGCCTGAAATGATCATGAAGATTGACTTCAAGATTTAAGTTTGCAAATGAAAATCTAAATTCATTGCTAATAAGATTCTAAATATAAAAGTTTGTGTTGGCTTTTGCCGTACTATCATATAACTATTTGGTAAGTTTCTATTTTGTCGTATGTCGTCTCTGGTTCGAGGTCTTCTTCCAATTCCGGGTAGTTCTCTTATCGTTCGGAATATTGGCTTTGATCTATTGAGTCGTAGAGACATTTCGATTAAATTATCGTCGTGTAACATTTTAAAAATGTTTTGTCTAATTTCTAATGTATTTTTGGTTAATTCTAAGCTATTAAGGTCTTGTTCGAGACTTATGGTCGCACCAGATGAGTTATAACCGAGGTGGTTAACTCATAGAGTAATTTCGGATAGGGTACACCGTCTGCTCGTCACGCTATCTTATTTTCGGCCGGATAGATTCGTGCAACTTCTTAGTCTAATACCGATCCTATTCTTACTCTTATACTATCTAGTCTCAGGGTGTTTAACTAGTCTCTGCTAGGCTCAATAGTTCTAGGGTATACTGGTTTATTGCGGCTGCTGAAGTCTTCTTGGAGAGTCAACTAATTTCTAAGTTAAATTCAAATCTCTCTGGTGCTGAAATTACAAGTAATTCCAGCACTTACAAATAAGTGGGTTGTTAGTTAGATGGATCATGATTGGTTAATATTAAATACTTTACAGTGGTAAAATATCTAATTTATCCAATCATAAAATGTAGTTTAGATCAGGTTCCACCGAGCACAAATATTCCGTTCCTTTGGTTACGAAAGTCGGAACAAAAAAACACGCACATTTGAAAAAAAAAATCAAGTGAACACTTTCTAATTTGTTTTGGTTGATTGCTTTAGGTAAAACTTTGCACTAATGTATCGAATTTTGCACTATCATTTTAAATATTGCATTAGTTTTTCATTATTGCATTTCTGTTTCAATTTTCAAAAAATTTGCTGTTTTTTTTAATTATGGAAACAAAACATACAGAAAATTGGTATTTTATCGACTTAAATAGTACTAATGTAAAAGATTGAAATTCACTTTTTTAATGCTCATAAGTTAATATCGAACGACATTGAAGAACTCATCGATCAGTTTTGTGAAAATTGCTATTGTCTTAAGTTATGCCTTCTTTGTCAATTGTGATTGCATTTAGTTGCTTTTAAACATTATTGGGCTGAAAAAAATTGTAGTAGAGCATTATAGGAAACTGAAAGCTAACTAAAACCAGACTGCTCGTATCAGTGCGAAGCCCTGAATGTTTCGACCGCCTTTTAAGGTCCATGGAGCAGTAATAACGTGAAAAAATAAAACGTAAAATAAAATGAAAATTTTCTTTTCTAAAATTTGAATTTTTTTTAATAGAAAATCATCATCCCACACGCCATATTAAGTACAAAAAGATAGACTTCGCTCCTTGTAACAAATCAATTATGGTAAATAAGCTTCTTTCAACCAATTTGGAACGACTTCTAAGACGGATTAAATCTCCGTATATCTAAGTATATCGCGTGTTAATTGTCCAAAATTGGCCAAAATGGCAGTCTTTAAACCCCCATAGCGTAACTAAAAATGATCGCAGGTAAAATATCTTTTCAAAATTGAGCTCAGGGCAACAATAATTTTTGAATGATAGAAAAAAAATTCCGTCAAAAATGGCTAGTTAAAAAATCGAAATTTGTCTGAAGAAAAAAACCCAACCCTAGCTTAAATATTCCGTTACTTTCGCATCAAAAGTCAACAATAACTGAAGAAAAAAACCCAACCCTAGCATAAATATTCCGTTACTTTCGCATCAAAAGTCAACAATAAGTCAGGAACAATATCTAGAAAGATAGTTATATTATCCCGAAGTCTTTTTTTACCGATTTACATGTGATGTTCAATGAACTTCTCGATGTCAAAAACTTAATTTACGTCTTAATTAATGTTCAATTAGTATCCTAGATAGGTAGGAAAATCAGTAATTCGGTTTTCAGAATCCGGTTTTAGTTCATTCTTAGTTCAAAGTTGTCACTTATGCACACATTATACGGCACGTTTTCCTTCTTAACCCCACCTGCACTTTTTAACCAGCCAAACTATTGTTCCCATGATCATGCAAACGAAAAATGACATGCAAACTAAGTACGCCATAGTCCTCAGACTCACCCTTGTAAGATTAACCGTTACACTGTATTTAAGATGCTCATGCGAGGTGAGGGTAAAAAGGAAAATAGCCTAAAAAAATTTGAAACAAGCCAGGCTAATAATGGCGGGCAAAGTTTTTCAAATGGTATATAAAAGACATAGGAAACAAAGCCAACAAAAAGTTGGAAAAGAATTAACGAACTGATTAAATATTAATGAAGGAAACAAAAAAAACATAGGCAAAAGACAGCTGGAAAGAGTTATGAATGCAAGGAAATAGACAAATTTTGTCCATTTTTGGATTTCAGAGAAAAATTATATGACCGTAAAATTCTTAACTTTCAAGTACATTTTTTGATTGAAAATTGATTGATAAAATCATAGCCAGCAGACAGTCGAAAAAGAGCTGAAGAACGCAAAAAAACAGAAAAAATTAACATTTAAAAAAATTCACCTGTCAAAATTCAAACTAAAATTTGTGGCCTTAAAGCTCTTTGAATTTCAAGAGTAAAGTTTTGGCACTGATTTGATGAAAATAACAAAATATGAGAAATCCGAATTACTAAGAAAAGCTTACATCGGACTGGTAAATCTAAAATTTAAATTCCTTTTTCGATATTCGTAATTGATCTCGTTTTTTCGCGCCATTTCAGCTTTCATAAATGGAGAGTGCATTTTGCCTTCCTTCTAGCAAATAAAGTTGAATCGAACTCAAAACGTGCATGCATACCCAAAGGTTTTTATATTACCAATTTTAAAGATGAATGCAGTTATTTTAGTAAGTGAGCAATTTAAGACCATTCTTCAAAAAACATGAAAAATAATACATATATCAGAACCCGCACTACGTTCATCGATCCTCATAAACTGCTGAAGCGAAAGTTTTGACAATTTTCAATAAAAATCGAAGACAATAAGAAAGGCCAAACTAAAACTGGAAGTTTTTGTTTGATAATTTTTAATTTTTTTCGACAGATGCGGGATGAAATATATAATTTCAAAAAATGGGCTTCACTCAAAAACCCTTATTGTTTCTTTAATAGAAAAGAATGAAATTTTTCGAACAATTACAACTTTCCTAGAGACCTTACAATTTTCATACAAGTTTTAAGGCGTAGCGGTTGACGCACAGAGGCGTCCCACAGCGTGTTGCCTCGATTAAACTTTTCATGTCAGATTCGTTTTTTGTCGAGAAAAGTCTTTGTCGAGAAGAATCCAAAAAAGTCAAAAACTCGCAAGAAATCAAAACAGTGAATTTTCCGAGGACCATAACTAAATTAGTTTGAAAACTTCTAACCTTTCTTTTAATTGAACCCAAATTCTCCCAAAATTGAACCCAAGATATGAGAATGTAGGTTTCGAGAAAACTCAAAATAGTCAAAATTTAAATATGTGAATTTTCCGAGGATCCTATTTGGAATCAAATGATGGAATAAAAATTTGGGCTTATTCCGGAGTCTTCGCACAATGTGTTTTTTTTTTATTGAAACCAAAAACTTAGATTGATGAGGGTAATTTTCAAAAAAAAAGTCAGAAAGTTTCAAAAAACAGTACAAAAATCAGAAAGTTATCAGAATACTTAAAAAAGTGGTCAAAACAATATAAAAACAAAACTTATTTAAGCGCTTTTGTTTGATATTGCACCTTGACTTCACTTTCTTGATACTGGTTACAGAATTGTGAAAACTAAGAGTTTTTTATATTGATATTTTATATTGATTATACAAAAAATAATTGAGCGTATGTGTCAAATGGGATATTATTCAGAACAGATCATTTCCAAAGTAGACACGCAGAAAACAGTAACTGGATAACATGATCATATTTTACTAATTTTGGTGACTAGTTATTTGAAGTGCCTCCTTGCAATCGCCTGCTTTTTTGGTCAAAAAAGCCTTTGCTGGTTGGTATATTGTTTACTAAGAAAACCAAGCGCAAGTTGGATCTTTTGGTTGCTTTTTAATTTTTCTGTTGGAACTAAATAGTGTAATCTATGCTACTGAATCCCTGTGCACAAAGATCATTGTTTAATTACGATATTCAACCTTAAGCTAATA
Organism: Symsagittifera roscoffensis; assembly: GCF_963678635.1. Classification (NCBI taxonomy): domain Eukaryota; kingdom Metazoa; phylum Xenacoelomorpha; order Acoela; family Convolutidae; genus Symsagittifera; species Symsagittifera roscoffensis. Next base: position 3,129,626 of record NC_087063.1, on the reverse strand, counting down.
ACTTTGCAGATCTTTTCAAGTTATACAAAAACAACAGTCAGCAAAAAACTTTCGAATTTCAATTTAAAAAATCTGTTACAAACAATTGAACACCTTGTTTTGACGAAACAAAGAATCAAAAATGTGTTTCAGTTATAAAAAACAACTCTTCCCCGATTAAACTAAGCAGGTTACTGTGCAATTATCACAGAATGTTCCTACCATACTTTTAAAAACTACCACAAAAAAGTGTTTTTTCTTCATTTTTGTGTAGTTTTTTCTTCGTGGTGTGATAAAAGGAATTGCTATAAAACTATTGTTTAGGCATATTTGACAGTCAACGTACGATGGGCAATCAGGACAACAGTTTTAAAAAAAATGACAAGAAAAACAGAAAAAACTTTAAAAAAATAGCGTAGCCGCTTGCTTTACTCGCTCGAACTTGGAAAAAAATCAACAATATCAAACCAATTTTTCTCAACCCTGGGAAAAGTTTTTTCAAAAGTTTTTTGTCGTTCAAATCACGACAAGGGCTTTGATATGATGTATCACTCAACTGTTACCGATGATTGTTTGTGATAGCTAATTTTGTGTTGAAATCAAAAAGAAAGAGAAATAACACAAACTAATACAAAATTCCTCCCCATCTCAAATGGTAAGAACAAAAAATGAAAGAGTTTGTACGACTATAATAACCTAAATGCTGAGCTAGGTAGGCCGACAAACGAAACTTATCACGGCTAGGTAACACTGATAAAAAACTTTTGTAAGATACTGATAAGATTTTTTTGCTCAGGCCACAAAAACCGAGCAAAGATTGGAAATTACTTCTCTCAGTTTTTCTGAATAAACATTTTAGCGAAACAAAAATTTTTAAAAATCATTTTAAGCTTTTGAATTCCAAAAAAAGTCTTAAACGTTTTGAAAAAAAAAACCAACAGAAATTAGGCAAAAATTACGAGAGTAAACGAGAGTAAACAAGAGTAGACAAAAACAGAAGAATTTTTTGAAAAAATAGCCAAAAAACAGATGGCAAAGAATCAGTATGCGCTAGTAAACAGAACAAAATACTGACCTGTTTTTTCTAAGTCTCAGTTTTCGAATTTCGAAGAAAAAAAATTAGATGGCCTCAAAGCTCTTTGAATCTCAAGAACAAGTCACGGATGACTGTTTTTTGATCAATTTAACCCAATTTGAGAAAACTAGAATGAGAGGTAAAGCTTTTAATTCGCTAGGAAATCTGATACATTTTTTGTAGTTTTTTTTTTACTTCGAATTAAAATTCCTTCGAAACTAGAAGTTGATCACGTTTTTTGCTTTTCCATCTTTCGTAATTAGAGTGTATATTTTGCCTACCTTCTAGCAAATGAACTCGAACTGAATTCAAAAAATGCATATAAAACTAGAAGTATTCTTATTTGCGTTCATAATAAATGAATGCACTTCTTTTGTTATTAGAGCATTTTAAAATTTTTTCTGGAAACCAAAAAGTCGGCGAGACCTATATAAGAGTCAGAGCTACGTTCATGGACTCTTGGTAAGGGGCTGCTAAAGGGGCAGGTTAGCAAAATGCGTGTTAATTTGGCTTTTGGGTCATTATTTTTTGTTAAAATGTCAAATTTGGATAAAAGATGTATTGATAAAAGTGGCGTCGTTTCGGTTTCGTTGGTACCGTAGTTCTTTGTTGGACGACGAAGAGGCGAAGGACGATGTCGATTCGTGGGGGAAGTTGGAGGTTGAGGTGGGGGGAGCAGTCAGCTCATCTGGCTCCAACTGGAGTTTGGGTGGGGGTCCTCCGCCTCCTCCTGAGTTCTGATGATTCCCGGGTAGTGATTTTGTAGTCTGCTGGACTGGAGAAACGAAGCTCTTCCTCGTGATCTCGGGATCCTCTACTCCGAACACTGGTTGTCCCACAGACAAAGAGTAGATGGAAGTTGCCACTGATTTACCCTTGAAAAATAAACATTGTGATCGAAACTATTTCGGATTTGTAAAGTATTCCATTTTATTTCAAGTTTTGCAATGCTAAAGCATTAGGAAACATTTGTCGGAACTATAAGACGAGCTATTCAATCATTGAAGTCAAGGTTGCAAGAAGTTTTCTTTTTATTGAATTTATATACTTTTTATTTATTTTGTTTGAAAACTGATATTACAAAAACTTTTCCTTTTCAAATGAAAGTAGAATACTTTTTCATTGAATAATGCTGTCTAAACCACTATTACACTATTCTGCAAAAATAACTTGCAAAAAAACACAAAAACAGTCGTTTCAACAAACAGTAAAACCTTCGTAACAAAAACTTAAAACAACAATATACTCGTACATTGCGTGTGTGCACTTCGAACTCAACCGCTTCTCCAATGGAGAGTTGGCTAAGTTGGCCCATGTACTCGCTGAAGTGGAAAAACAAGTCAACAGTGCCCTCCAACTGCTTGATGAAGCCGAAGTTGTCCTTCATGCTGCAGACCACCCCCTGCACTCTGGGCACTTGGGCACTCTCCTCCAGACAAACGTCACGCGCCTTCATACTGTCTGTCCTAAATTAATAACCAAGACAGTTTATACTCAAAGGAACGAATCCTAAAATACAGCCAACAGATAGTTGGAAAAGAGTCAATGAACGCAAGTAAACAGAAAAAAATACTGTCTTGTTTGTTTTTTTTTTTGAAAAAAAAACGCAATTTTCAAATTTCAATGAAAAAAACAGATGCCCCTAAATTTCTTGAACAATTTGTGGCTGGCATTTTTTGATTAAATTGACCCACTTTGAGAAAACTGGATTAATAAGTGAATTTTTTTATTCCGCTCGGATATCTGAAAATAAAATTGCACTTTCGAAAGTGACTTTTATACTTTTACTGTTCGATAGTGGAGTTTGTCTACCTCTCGTCGGTGGAGATTCGGAAGTTGACTTTGTCTCCCTGCTTGAGGTAAGTGGTGTCTCCTCTCACGTCAGTGGGCACAAACGACAGAGTATACTGCTCCTGACACAATAAAAACACAAGCGATCATCATTTTCCGAACATCATAATATATTTTCAGAAAAAGGGCTCTCATGCGTGAATGCGTGATGTTACGATATGAGGTATGACGAACAAATGTGTTCACATTAGTTGAGTTGTTCACCACGCAAAAATTTCATTCCATTATGTCGGCTCTTTTTCCTTCCCCCCCCCCCCCCACCTGCAAATTTTTACCAATAAAATTACTGTTCCCACCAACCGATTGTTATGAAAATTGACATGCTAACTAAATAGGCCATGACAAACATATTTGGTTTTCAGAATTAACCTTGTAAAACCACTCGTTAGACCATAAAATTGATGCTAATGTGAGGTGGGCGGAAAGGAAAAAGAGCCATTATGACAACTTAAAATAGTTTTTGAAAAGTGAATCTCAAATGTGGGGGAGGGGGAGTGGAGAAGAGCCTTAGTTGACTCCTAAAAATAAGTCTTCATACATAATCTTGTAAACTACTGGTTAAAAAATCCAGGCGTACGGGAGTGGGAGAGCCGAAACTTTTCGCTTCTGGTCTTAAAAAATAGTCTAATTGCTCACCCCCTTTCTCTCGAAACACAAGCGGCCAAACTCTGTCTGAGGACTCGAGCCCTAAAACATCAAAATCATAACAGTCTAAACGAATGAGAACCATTCCCAACAATTTTTTTGAATATGACTGATCTATTATATTATAACAAAAAATCATAATCATAATAATCATCATGATAAGCATAATAATTATTCTGGCCTTTTTTATAACTTTTTTATAACTTATAAAAACAGGAAACAGAATCGGTTTAATTCAAGAGAATCAATAAACGGCGAATTTTAGTAATTTTTCATTGCACGGAATTAGCAACAACATTACACGTATCAAGTTAAAAAGTGGGCTTGTTCATGCCCTGATTTGTGTGATTTATGTGTTTTTTCACAATGAGTTCATACTTAATTCACGCAGTTTAATTAACAGAAACTCAATTGCAAACAAATTTTGAACCGATTAAAATATTAGCATTTTATGTTCTGTCAGGTTCGGCTCAAATAGGATTCTCAAATGAAACGACTTAGGTGAGAATCGAACCCACGCCGAACTCCCCGGAACGCACTATGTATACGCTGAGCTATATAGCTGATATTGCTAAGCAACTATACTGGCTTTATACTATACTTTCAAACTTTAATGCTATGTAGCATTAACATCCTCCACCCCCGAAGGAGCGAGAACCGGAACGAGCTTAACGAGCGGCCGAGTGTAGTTTCCGGAAACGGTCCTTAGGTTTGCGGAGCGGGCGGTGTTGTCTTTGCCGTAGTTTAGCGACGTTATGCGTGCTAGTGGGTAGTGGCCCCTAGGGCTAGTGGATTCAACTAACTACACCATATCTCCCGTTTTCAAAGAGTATTCGGGAGGAGCATGCCACTGAACTCTTTTATTGAGTGTAGGGACGTACTCACTTAACAATCGCTGCCAAATTGCGTTTGCGTACGACTGCGCACGGGCATAGCGCTTAGAGTGAGAATAGTTTTCACTCGACCTTAGAGACGGAAACGTTAGACTGTGCTGACCTAAGAGGAAATGATTCGGCGTCAAAGCCTCAAGACTATCGGGGTCGTCAGAAACGGGAGTGAGTGGACGGGCGTTTAGTGAACCTTCAACTAGGCACATGGTTGTGTTCAAAATCTCGTCAGTCAACTTTCTTGACCCTAACCATTCGCTCCCATGCTCCACCTTGATGTGGTGCACTTGGCGGATTATACTTCCACTTAATGCCTTTGTGTACGAGCGACAGTGGAGCTTCTGCGTTCCAATTTTTGATGCACAGAAGAAGCTCTTTTTCGGCTCCTACAAAATTTGTTCAGTTGTCCGACCAAATTATTGAGGGTGTTCCTCGCCTAGAAATAAAGCGCTCGGTAGCCATCACACATGAACTTGTGTCCATGGATGGAACCAACTCAATGTGAATTGCGCGAGTCGTTAAGCAAGTAAATAGAAAACCCCAGCGTTTCTCGGAAGATTGACGAATGGTTACATGAAATGGTCCAAAATAATCGACGCCGCAGTTCGAGAACGGTGGCTGGCGGTAACCTAGACGCTCCGCGGGAAGGTCAGACATCATTGGAGTAACGGTTTTCGCTTTTCGCTTTCTACAGCACACGCAATGTGTTTCAATAGCTCTTAGTGCAGATCTTAAGCGTAGTACAACAAATTGCTGATGAATGAGGGAACGAAGGTAGTCGACTGACTGATGTTCATGCTTAATGTGATAAAAACGGAGAAACAATCGGATTAGGCGATGGCGGCTATCCAAAATTATTGGATGGCGAGTTTCGAATGCGGTTGCAGAGAGACGTTGGATACGGCCGGTAGATCTAATTAAACCGTTCGGCCCGATAAAAGGCGAATACGATGATATACGGCTCGACGTTTTCACATATTTTCCAGCTGCTAATTGTTTACTTTCAGCTGGGAATGACTCTAACTGCGAAAGTTGCAAAAGTTTTTCCTCTGAAATAACAAGTTCTGCTGGATCAATTATGGCCTTATCTGGTGATCTGAAATGTCTATGCTTAGGTGAGAGTCTCAACATATATGCGACCAGTCGCTTTATCTTGGAGAACGAGCTATACTCTTCCCAAGGGAAGGCAAAGTCAGTCGAAACTGCAGTGCACGGAAAATTGGAAGAGACCTCTAAACCCTCGTTTAGATCGTAGACCGGACCATCCAGGCGAATTTTGTCAGTAACTTCCCTATTTGGATTGAAAGGCCAATCAGAAGTTTTCAAAAAGGAAGGGCCGTTTACCCAACTGCTTTGCTTGAGAGAGTCAGCAGTAATACCTCTAGTTCCGGTGTCAGCGGGGTTGTCTCCACTCAAAACATGGAACCATTGGTCAATTGATGTTGACTCCAGAATCTCGGCTACTCGATTGGCTACAAACACGGGCTGTTTGCTTGTCGAGTTCAACCACTGAAGGACTGTTGTGCTGTCAGTCCACATGAACACTTTGGAAATACTCAGTGTCAGAGCTTTCTCGATATCATCCTTCAGGCGACTGGCAAGAAGTGCAGCCTGAAGTTCCAACTTCGGAATTGAAAGCATCTTCATCGGGGCTACTCTTGCTTTACCGAAAACAAACGCTAGTTGACATTTGGAACAGGCGTTTTTCTGAGCTCGAAGGAATGCTACAGAACAGAAAACGTTCAATGAGCTATCACCGAACATGTGCAGCTCAACCTCATCTACTGAGAAGTCAAAATAGCAACGAGGTATTTTGAGCTGCCCTAAAACTGGCAAGCCAGAGTGCCATTCAGTGAATCTGCGGCACAACTCAATTGGCAGTGGGTCGTCCCACTGTTGGCCACTCTATCTCCAGATATCTTTCAATAACAAACGTGCGCGTACGGTATATGGGGCGACAAGACCTATGGGGTCGAACACGGAGGACACAAAACTAAGGACCGATCGCTGCGTAACAGAGTCTTTGAGTTCGCGGTTGACTCCTCTGCTCGCAACCAACGTATCGGTGACGTGGTCCCATTTGAGATCGAGAACATGCAATGCGGTTTCCGGATTAATCGCAGCGGTAATAATTTCCTTACTGTTGTTAGCATTGGTCTTAGGGAGATTTAGTTTCGAAGACAAACTGGGAACGTTGCTAATAAAGTTTGTAAGATTAAACCCACCCAACTTAAGCAGTTCAACTAAACTGCGACTTAACCTTAAAGCAGTTTCTGGGTTTTTCACAGACCCAAGGTAGTCATCCATGTAAAAGTTGTTAAGCACGGCGCAAGCGGCATCGGGGTAATGATCTTGGTTATCGACGGCTGTTCGGCGAAGAGCATAGTTAGCACATGTCGGAGAATCTTTCGCTCCAAATATATGCCTTGTATATTGAAATACACTCACATCTGATGTGGGGTCCTCCCGCCACAAAAAACGCAAGGAAGGTTGATCGTTTTCTAGTAAGCCGACCTGCATAAACATGCCTTCGATATCTGCGGAAATTGCGTATTTGTGCTCTCGGAAGCGCATTAAAACGAATAAAAGGTTCTGAAGCAGATCGGGGCCGACTAGAAGGGAGTTATTCAGTGAATTGCCGTGAAACCTAGAAGCACCGTTTAAAACGCGCCGAACTTTGCCGGGTTTGTTCGGATTTAAAACTGGGTGGTGCGGTACGTACCATTCTCGGTCTGAACGGTTTTTTGAGTCATGAGGGCTAACCGGGACCACGTAACCCTTCTCGACATCACTTCGGATATCTGATGCGTATTGAGTTTTCAGGTTTAAATCTTTCTCTAGACGCTTTTCAAGAGACTTAAGCTGGACTAACGAAGCGTAAAAGTTATCGGGAAGATAAATATTGTCAGCAGCCCAGAGCATTCCGACAATATAACGACTGCCATCATGAATCGTGGTAGAGTCAAGAATTTTTTGTGCACGTTTATCAGCTGAGGAACGGGGATCAGCTTGTTTAAACGTGCCATACGACTCTAGCTCGTACCATTTCTTCACTTGGTCAGCAAGTGCTACGTCTTCAACATTGCACTTGAAAGTGGTGGCTCGAACACCAATTGGTGATGGAAGTGGGCCACTGAGAACCCAGCCAATGGGCATACGGACAGCGACAGGAGTGTTTTGATTTCGTCCTTGGAAGTATTCGAGAGGCTTGATTGCATGAAAGACATCCTGCCCTAATATCATCTCAACGTCGGAATAGTTGTAGACAATAGGTTTAATTGGCTGTAGATGTGGAAACCTGCCTTGGAGAATGGTAACGTCAATGGTTTCGGAACCAACGCTCAAACTGTCTTTCACAAACGGCGTAACCCTAAACGAGTATTCATGGTGGTCGAATTTGGCAAAAACATTCACTTCGACTTGTTGCGTGGGAACGGATTCCGTCGAATTGAAACCGTTTACCAGAATATCTAGCTGTTGGCCAGTTAAATTTAAACGCTGTGCTAGGCCCGCCGAGACCCATGAGTGGGTACAACAGGAATCGCACATTACAAGAGCAGTGGTCACATCTGTGTGTGAACTTATTTCCAATTGAAGCACAGGAAGGAGTCCCGTTAGTTTCTTGTAAGACGACGAACCGGCTACGTTCGATGACGAAGTTTGCGGCTTATTCCGGTTCGGCGGGGCGGTACTGTTTGAATTCGAATGGCTTGCATTATTGCTATTGTTTAACTCTTTGTTTGCAGACCTTACGCTGAACACTTTTTCAGCACCATGTAACAAGACATTATGGGTGCTTTCACAACCAGGCTTAGTGCATTTGCGGGCTTTAGGGCATTTTCGGAACATGTGGTCAGGTTGAAAGCAAGCAAAACACAACCTATTTTGTGCGGAGAATTGAGCTCGTTGAGTTGGGGTCTTTTCCTTAAACACAGAACAACTCCAGAGTGGGTGTTTACCATTGCACTAGAGGCACGGAGCATAAATTGGTTTTTCAACTTTTGAAGCAGCGGCAAAAACTTTTGTAAGTGGTTTCTGGAAACCAGTCTTTGGAGTCTCCCCAGGTCGTGACTTATTCTGACTCACACGCATAAGTTCATGTGCCTCAGCCTTGTCGCGGAGCCAATCATTAAAGTCTAAAACGGTTGGCTGTCTCCAACATTTCTTTACAGAGTGGAGAGACCATGACTCTTTCATATTTGGAGGCAATTTTGAAATAACTTGATTCAAAACGGATGTACTCTTCAAGTCATACTCATATCCTAACGATTTTAAAACTGCGACAAGACTGGATATACAGGAAGCGAAACTGATAATGCTTTCTGAATTGTGCATTTTGAGAGGTGGAAAATTCGAAAGTTTTTCAAGATGAGCTGCCACAATCGTCTGTGGTTGTCCAAATTTCCTCTCTAGAGTTTTCAAAGCGTCCTTGTAGAATACTCCACTGTAAGCGAATTCGGCAATTGCATTCTTCGCTTTGCCTGAAACGAGAGTTTTGAGATATGTCAATTTGACATCATCACTTAAAACTTTTGCATCGATTGCACTTTTGAACTGACCAAACCATTCAGGCCACTGCAATGGATTTCCGTCGAAAGAAGACAATTTCCATTCAGGCAAGGGACCTTTCTGGCTCAGTGTCAAGATTTCAGCTAGATCTTGATTTGTGATTGGTTTACTGTTCGAGGACGTAAATGGGCCATATTGTTTGTTCTCATTTGTATAAGGCGCCATCAGCGGTTTTGAATAGATTGCGGCGTCTAAAGCTTTAGGATCACCGACATAAAAAGTTGTTCCTCCGCTAGAGAACGGTTGAACATTCGATGGCTGTGTGACATAATATGAGTTAGGGGAGAGGGTGACTGTTGGAGGATTTAGAGGACCAACGTTAGTTGGTAAAAGCGGTTGGTACACAAAGTTTGCGGATTTACTTGGGAAAAAGGTTTGTTGAGCAATGGGCATTGAGCTCGTCGGGATATTACAATGATGAAAACTACTCTGCATCAAAGGGTTGTAGTTGTATAGGTTGGTCAAAGGTAGCTGTTCCTGTGGCTCATACGTACTGTTTAACTTTGGATTTGGCAAGCTGACACTTGTATTTGATGTATGAGGGACGTTAACATTCTGTGAGTTTATACAAGTGGTTTCGAAATAATCAGCAAATGGATGTGCGTTATTAATCATCGTCAGATTTCTACTGAAAGGCGGTTCAATACTTGAAAATGACAAGAACTCGGAAGCTGGTTCCAGATTGACACTTTGGACTGGCGCCACGGGCTGAACTATCTCCTGAGTTGGGAATTGAGTGTTCACCCAACTTCTTGTCCTGTCTTCCTCCGTTTGGTTCTTCTGAACGGCCATTGCCAATTTCGATCTGATACGACGAAGTTCACAAATTTCAGAGGCGTCTTCCAGATATTCAGCCTCTTCGATAGTTGCTTCAGCTAGCTTTTGACGGCTTTCCTCTACAACCACATCAAGATCAAGTTGACCCTTCATCGACTGATTCTGGATCTCTTGCTTTTTCAAACGAAGCTTAGCCTCTACTTGGCGTTCAACTTCCTCGCGTCTAATTTTTGCAAGGGCTGCTTCTCTTCGACGCTCACTCGAAGTCATTGATGCAATCTTAGAACGCTGTGAAAGGGGTTTCTTGGAACGGACGGATTCGCTTGGCGTTGGGGTTCGTGCAGTTGCTACCTGGTCCTCTTGATGTTTAATTTGAAAGTAATTTTTAGCTAGACCTAATACATCGTCATGTTTTGCAGTGGTAGATTCTAGGTAAAACTCAAGTTGATTTATTGTTTCAGCAGCGTTGTTGCTGTGCATAGACAAAAATTTAAGCTCATCATTTTTCTCTATAATTTTTTGTAAGCAAATGCTAGATTTTTCTATGTACGTTTCAATTTTAGCTGGTCTATCATTCGCACTTATATATTCCGTAATTTTGGCATGGTAATCGAAAAGATTTGTTTCTAACTCTTTCCTGGCAAGATAAATTTTGTTTAGCTTCTGGCCGAGATCAAGCTCCATTTTGAAATATTTGTTTCTAAATAAGAGCAAAAAAAAAATAGTGTCGGTTGACGGAATCAAACTAGAGTCAATTCAAGTAGCCGCGTCCTATACCGAACGAGAGGATCCTCGCAAGACCCCTACGATTCTCGTTGCCTACGGAACAGAAGGACAACAAACTACAAGATTGAAAATAAAGATGAATTTAACTAATCAAAAAAAAAATCAAGGTTTATAATGCCTAACAAATGTTAAATATTCTTCGACTGTTGTCATTTGTGAAATCTTTTGCTTATCTGCTTTTCTTTTCCTTGAACTTGGTCGACGACTTTTAACTTTATTGATAAGTTCGGACAGATTGGGGAAATAACGTCGAATGATTCTCAATTTTTTTATTTCTAAAAACGCCGGAGGATGAATTAATTTAAGCTTACGAATTAATTCTTTATTGCTAGCTTTTCTTTTTGATATTAAATGTTTGGTCACATTAATTGTTAATATTCCTGTTTCAACCAAACTTCCGTAAATATTAGGGGTATTTTGACGGTGTACGTAAATAATGGCTGATATTTTGTTTTTATACTCTTCTAAAATTTAAATCAGACTTTCTGGTGTAAGTAGGTTATCGTTGTTTGATCTATGCTTGCTCAATTAATTATTTATAACATCGTGCCAAATTATAAAGTTGTTTTCTATCATACATTTTGGGGAATTGCTTAAAAGATATTGAACAGTCTTTTGCCGGTTATTTGCATTCAAATTAAAGCTTAAACCTGGAACTGCTTTAAAAGTGTCGTCGAGGCGTTTTTGTAGAGTTAATGGTAATGTATTTACGGAGTGATGGAGAGAACTCGCAGCAATGATGAACACCATTGAGAGTGATAAGTGATACGGTTGTTTTAATGGCAATCAATTTAAGGAGTCTGTTGATGTAAAGTCGTCACATAGAAAAAAAAATTATCACGATAAGAGCTTTCAGAACCCTTAGCTGAGGGTTTTGTAAGGTTTCCGAAGCAGTACTATTTAAGTTAACGCCTACGGTTTATCGGTTAAACTCAACGACTTTACGGCGAAATGGTAGTAGTAACGGTCGCGGCGGTATGCGGCCGAAAACGGGGCGAGCCGAGCAAATTTTTAAAGTTTATCCAACCACTGGAGGAAACCGAGGTAGGGATTCACTCAAAAAAATTGCTCGACACGATTGACGGTTAAAACGGTTGAACGGGCGAGACGAAAACGGTGTTTTCCGATTTTGCTCTAAATTCGGGCAAAAAAAAAAAATTTTTTTTTGTCAGTGAAAGTTTTTGGGAAAAGTTGGAATAACTTTTTTTTTCGAGAAATTCTTTTTTATTGAAAATTTTCATTTATTTTTTTTTGCGAAAATTTTTTGGAAAATTTTCTGAATTTTTTTTTTCACAAAATTTTTTGGGTTCGAGATTATCCTGGGGTAATAGGGTACTGGGTATGAACTAGGATTAGGTATCTAGTACGGTCTTAATCGGTTTGCAATTAACAACATCGTATGTAATTTTATAGCACTGATAATCAAAAAAGTAGCACTTTTTTTTGGTTAAAAAACTAGCACAAATTAGAGTCTAAAAATTAGTTGAAAGCACAGGTTCGATCTTACAAGTTTTTTGTAGGTAGTTCACGGGCCTGAGTCCAAAAGTACACGAAGATTCCACAAAAAAAAACACTTTCCGCCTTGTGTGATGTCGGCCTTCTGGCTTGTCGGCTTTGAGTATGCAGTGTCGACTTTGAAGCGGAAGTTGTCTCCTAGGTCTCCCGAGTCGCGGCACCAAAATATTCTGGCCTTTTTTATAACTTTTTTATAACTTATAAAAACAGGAAACAGAATCGGTTTAATTCAAGAGAATCAATAAACGGCGAATTTTAGTAATTTTTTATTGCACGGAATTAGCAACAACATTACACGTATCAAGTTAAAAAGTGGGCTTGTTCAAGCCCTGATTTGTGTGATTTATGTGTTTTTTCACAAGGAGTTCATACTTAATTCACGCAGTTTAATTAACAGAAACTCAATTGCAAACAAATTTTGAACCGATTAAAATATTAGCATTTTATGTTCTGTCAGGTTCGGCTCAAATAGGATTCTCAAATGAAACGACTTAGGTGAGAATCGAACCCACGCCGAACTCCCCGGAACGCACTATGTATACGCTGAGCTATGTAGCTGATATTGCTAAGCAACTATACTGTCTTTATACTATACTTTCATACTTTAATGCTATGTAGCATTAACAATAATAGTAACAGTGGCTCTTTTCCAGTTTCCCCCCTTTGATTTTTTCGGAAATTTAAAATATGAAAATTTGTTTAAAATGACTTTTCATGTTAAAAACTGCATTAAAACGTGTCAGCGTGAACAGGTCAACAAACTTTCACAACATTTCTTACATGCAAAATGCCGTGTGAACAATTTTGAACAGTTTTATTTTGAAATTTTACGAGGGGGTGGGAAACTGGAAAAGAGCCGTATCAGTAATAGTATTCTATCAGGGACGGATCTTGGACTTTCTCGACGGGGGTGAGGGCGGATTTTCAAAAAAAAAAATTTGAAAATTTTGCCGACCTTTTCTTTTTCAGGTCGACTAAATTGTTTTTCCGAGCTCTCCCAAAGCACTAGAAAAAACCCTGCTTTGGTAAAAGTTTCTGTTCTGCGCCGCAAAAATTTGAAAAACAGGCCAAAAAAGGCATTGGAAAATGTTGTGGAACCTGATCTAAATTACATTTTATAATTGGATAAATTGGATATTTTACCACTGTAAAATATTTAATATTAACCAATCATAATCCATCTAACTAACAACCCACTTATTTGTAAGTGCTGAAATTACTTGTAATTTCAGCACCAGAGAGATTTGAATTTAACTTAGAAATTAGTTGCCTCTCCAAGAGAACTTCAGCAGTTGCAATAAGCCAGTATACTCTAGATCTATTGAGCCTAGCAGAGACTAGTTAAACACCCTGAGACTAGTAGATATAAGAGTAAGATTAGGATCGGTATTAGACTAAGAAGTTGCACGAATCTATCCGGCCGAAAATAAGATAAGCGTGACGAGCAGATAAGCGTGACGAGCAGACGGTGTACCCTATCCGAAATTACTCTATGAGTTAACCACTTCGGTTATAACTCAGTTGACTAAAAAATCGTGTTTTTTGGCGCGCGCTCCCCCCTCAAAATTAGTATATATTGGCGTCCAAGGCGCCTTTAGAAAAATTTTAGGGTCCGTCACCAAATAAGGATATCTCAAAATAGTACAAAGGGGGAACTTTTGGGTCGGCAGAGGGTTGAATATCTGAGAGGGGGTGTCCCACCTAAATCCGCCGACTGTTACTATTATGCTTATTATTATGCTTATCATGATGATTATTATGATAATTATTTATTATTATTATAAATATTATGTGACTGATCTAAAACCAACCGGTTTCATCACGGCATTATGTTTTGGCGCATATGTGACAATTCCAGAGTATCGCTTTTTGCTCCATTTTTCAAAATGAGCAACTTCTAGTTTTCTGATCTCGACCGCAATCGGCTTTCCTGTCCTTCGATCAGTTGCCTCCTGAAACTCAACTTCATCTCCGTTTTTGAGCGCGTGAATGTCACTCACAACTGCGCTGAAGTGAAAAAACAGCCTTGCGTTCCGGTCGCAACACTGAACAAATCCAAAGTTATGTAACATCTTTTCCACGATTCCAGTCTCGCGTTTCGAGTTCGGAACCGTATGCGGGTTTTGTCCTCCGAGTTGGTTCTGGGCGCAAATCTCGGCGTAGTTCTGAGGCAGCATTCCAGTCGCCGACAATTGCTGGACATAGGATGTCTGGCCAAGTTGAATGCCATACAGCAAAATTTGAGTCATTGTTGATGTCATATCTGGGTTTTCCAGCAAATTTGTGGGAGCGAACTGGGGCAAATACTGCTCTATATTTGAGCTACCAGGGGAACAAGAACGTGGGCAGTCATTTTGGCGCTCATTTCTGTAGCGTTCTCGGCTGCGTCGTTCATTCCGCGAAGATTCTCGGCGACGGCTTTTCGACTTCTCACTCCTTGATTTTTCACATTTTTCGTTATCATTGTTCAGTTGATCTTCAAATTGTTCATTATGAAAATCACGTTCCTGATAAGGATCTATTTGCATATCATAATCGTAAAGATCAATTCCTAATTTTTCTTCATCAATGACTTTGTCATCTTTGGACGTTGGCGGTTCCTCTGGCTCCTTTGTTTTCTGTTTTTTAGACTTTTTTGTACCGCTTCTTTCACGCTTCCCATCTTTGCATGTCGATTTATAGTCAGCTTCAATCTGAGGTGTTTCAAGAGTTGTTTTATGTTGTTCATCAAATAGTGACTTTTGGTCGGTTTTTTCTTGTATTTCCGAGGCAGTAGTGGAGTCCTTAAAATATTCCATTAGAATTTTTATTTTTATCATTAAAACATTCTTGACCTGAAGTCAAGGCAGAAAGTTCACTGCTCTACTTACATTAAAATTTTATAGTAGAAAAAGTTTCGCTATTTTTTTTTGTTAGTGACGCTTCAAATAACAATCATCTAAGTATCAACCATTCTGAACTAAACGTTTTTCTTCTTTCTTTACAAGTAAATAAAATTCAATTTTGAAAAAAAAAACTGATTTTTTTCCCTCTGCATTTATTTCATCAAATTTTTTTATTTTCATAGTTGTTTCAAGTGTTATTACAACTAAATATAGGATGCTATGATGCAAAGTATGAAGAACAAACCTGTTCACACAGGTTAGTTTGTTCATGTAAGTTTCATTGCCTTATCATAAGGTTAAATTGATTCAAAATTGAAATTCAAATGAGGGGAAAAATGAAAAAGGGTCTTCATTTTCAACAAAGTTTCAATATTTGAGTCAACTTTGACTGTCTTCTGAAAATTTTTGTATTTTCTAGTAAGAACTAACCTCGATTCCAGTTTCAAACATTTCTCCAGTTTGCAATTGTAAGTTTTCAATATCTGTTGAATGGGTCATTAATCAATTTTTTGAGCTAAAATTAAAGTCAACTTTTGACTTCACAGTTTGACCTCAAAGTGTGTTCAAACCTTATTTTTTAATGCCGCGGTTCGTACAATTTTTCTCACGTGCTTTGTAAGTCATTATTTCAATTCCAAATCAGCCTGGGATTCAAATATTACTCAATTCAAAATAATCTGTAATATTTTCATACACTAACGAATCAACATCCAATTTCATTCTGACAGTTTTTTGAGTCTCAGAAAATACATGAGTTTTGATAGTTTAATAATTTATGTTGTTTTGGTGTTGTTTTTTTTCTCGAGAAAAGTTTCGACATTTTAGTGATCAAATTTTTAACGTATTTTTTTTTATACAGCCTGGATGGTAGTGATGCCTCGAGCTCAATTTTTTCTCCAAGGTTCTTCATATTTGGGCAGTTCTCTTTCGTGTTATTATGGCTAAATCCCTAACGTTACCATGTAGAATGTTACGAAAAATTGAGTAACAATAGTTGATAATTGTTCGCTATGTAAATTTTCAGTTTTTTTTTCTCACTTTTCCCCTCATTTCCAAAATTCAGCTTTTTAATTTCAGTCTCGAACCCCTCGTAATATTACAAAACAAAACTGTATAAAAAACAAATTGTGGCAATTTTTTTAAAGGAAGATTTACAAAAGTTTGTCCACGCTGAAACAATTTTGTGCGCAGTTTAGATCATAACAAGACTGCTGGTATCAGTGCAAGGCCCTGAATGTTCCGTCTGCTCTTTAATTGGTCAATTGCAATAATAGTGGGCGAGGACCAGCTCTCACTTGACCTCTAGCTTCAGTACTACCACAGCCTGACCAATTACGGCTGCAATAGTTATACCACATGAAAGTTCTAGACACAAAAAAAATCCTAAAAATCTAGCCTTAAGTCGCAAAAAAAACTCCGCTCAACAAAATAACTCATTCTTGAATGTGGAGAAGTAACAGAAACGGACGATGTTTGGACAGGCTGGATAGTTTTTCAAAGATCCTCTGCGAATCGCAGAAACCACTATTATTTTCATGATTATACTTTTTAGGCTGATAATATGAAAAATTAAGTGTTGCATTTTGAGTCGTGTATGGATTTATTAAAACCAATTAGCTTCCTCATTTCATTTTAGAACGATATTGTAGTGCAGGATAAAAAACAAGCAGTTTGGAACGATTTTGTAGTGCGGGATAATAAAACAAGCAGTTTCAGACAAGCTAATTGCAGGTAACTAAAGTGTTGTGCACACTCGGCTGGCCCCATGCGGCTCAGGAAAGCAATACCCCGAGGAACCAGAGTTTTGTAACAAAATTCTGAAAAAAAACACCCGTGATTCGCGAATATGCGCGAATATTCCTCGCTTTCTTCGAAAATTGGAAGAAAAATGACTGGAACATTTTAGATCAGAAAAAAAACTGAAAAGATGCAAATGACTCGAAAACAAGTAAATTGTCCTAGATGTTCAGCGTGAACCGTCACAACGTTAGCTGTTTCAGAAGCCAGCACACAGAAGCAGTTGGATTAATGACCTTTCAACACATTTTTAATTATGCTAAGATATTAGATTTGTATAACAAGCGTCTAGTATAGTACAAGTAATTAGGCCGTGAAAACCAACAAAATCTCCATTCTTAAAGTCAAAACAATCTAGGCTCTTTGCCCAGTACTTGACCCTACTTGTTCCCTTGTCGATTTTTTGCCGCGAAGAGTTAATCTCAATTTAATTTCGGGAGAGACAGGGGATCTTTCATAATTTGTTCCTTTTTGACCAATAATTTTAACCGAGCTCTCGGAAAAGAAAAACCCTACGCCATAGCAAATTTTTTTTTGCTATGGCGTAGGGTGAGTTTTTTTCTGAAAAGTTTTGACTATTTTGAAAAAATCTCGCTGGGGGTTAAGTCTGATATCCTATTAAGGCCATTAAGATCGGGATTCAGATATCGAAAAAAAAAATGTGTCTGAAAAAATTATTCTGAATTTTTCCATTTAAAAAAACTAATTGGACTTGATTTGATGAGAGCAGATTCAGCCCGTTGATAGCATAGGGGGCGACTTTCATGATTATTTGCTGCACGCACACCTGCATTCAATAACATACTTTTTTTTAAAAATAAAATATGTTTCATATGAAGCCCAGTACATATATTACTTATGGGTGCATATACAAAACAGTCCCATAAAAACAGTCCAATACAAAATAGTCCAAAAAATCATGTAATAGAGAATAAAAACGGTGGAATCCTTCCTCATGCGCGAAGGACCGAATGCGCGAAAATACAAATCAGCCAATCAGATTTCAGCAATATAAAAATTGGAAAGAACGTAAACATTTGCAGTGACTGAATATTGATATTGGTCGAATATAAAAACGGCAGAAAACTGCAAATTTTTAAATTGTCATTGATCGCCGCCAAATTGAAAGAAATTTTATATTTCAAGGGTTTCGGTATTAAAGATGCAAAATATTGCTTCATTTAATTCATTTTAATTGAATGGCATTTGCTCCTTTTTAAAAAATGACTTTCGGCTAATTTTGTTTCGGTGCTTCGCTCACGAGTTTTTTCACCCAATCGGTCCTTCGCGCATAAGAATAGCCCCCAAAAAAACAGTCCAATACAAACAGTCCAGTTTAAGGTAGTCGGTGGGCGCGCTGCGCGCGCGTCGCGGCGATAACCGGCTCTAAATTTTGTGTTAAGTCCTACCCTCTGTTGGCAAGCTCGCAACACGTTTGCGCGAATGCGGCTGTCACTATTTTGTGCTTTATGTTTGTTGAACAAAGGAAAATTTTCGGCCTACCGGCTTGCTAAAACAAATATTACTTGGGACTGTTTTGAATTGGACTGTTTTTTCAATCCTTTCCATACTTTCCGTGCTGTTTTGTATGGGACTGGTTTGTACAGACACGTACTTATGACGTCTTGTTTTCACATCAACTTTTCGAATTTTTCTGCACTTTACTAATCAGTGAACATTTTTCTTTAAAAAAACATTCTTGTAATGATACAGAATCTGTAGCTGTGAGGAATTGTTTTTACGATAATTTTATCGGTCAAATAGCTATTGTGAAGCTTTTCGAAAAAATTATGTGGCACGTATTGGAAAAAATATTCCTTACAGTAAAAGATGCATTTGATAAACTTTGAAAAATTTTCTTCATAAAAATCATGAGTGGCGCTATCTATGAATAGAATATCTCCATACAAGAATAGATTAAGATTAAGACCATTTATCCACGGGGGAAAGGTCCAACACAAGAGGTCCAATTTTTAAATTATTGATATGATTCTTAAAAAAAATGATAAAGCATAAACTAGCATAAAATCTTCTTTAGAAACCTGGCCTGATGAATTTTAACTTTTTGTACAAACTTTTAATTGTAGCTTTTTACTTTAAGTTTTACAAAGATGTACTAAACAGTTTTTTTTTAGCTTGCAAGTTATATCACTTATTAATAACACTAATAACATTTAAACTAAAAATTTTTTAATAACACTTTTTTAATAACACCCAGCATCCATTAATCATTTTTCATGCAAACCATTTATGAATGTGTATGGTTGCGCATCATCTTCAATGATGGGCAACACGGATAAACCCAATTAAATAAGAAAAATAGCCATCCAGCTATGAACTCCAATGAAAAGTATTAACTGCCCCCTATGCCAATTTAACATCAAATTTTCAGCGCTCCATTTATTTTTAAATGTCATCTACTGCAAAATCTGAGTTTGGTACACTGAGGTAATTTAGCCTGCGCAAACAAAAACTTCAGGCGTCCTCAAGTATACATTTTAAAAAAAAATTTTTAAATTATTGATATGATTCTTTAAAAAAATGATAAAACATAAACTAGCATAAAATCTTCTTTAGAAACCTGGCTTGATGAATTTTAACTTTTTGTACAAATTTTTAATTGTAGCTTTTTACTTTAAGTTTTACAAAGATGTACTAAACAGTTTTTTTTAGCTTGCAAGTTATATAATTTAGCATGTTAGTCTTTAATACTGTCAAACTGCTCCAAAACATCATCCAGACATTTAAGGTGGTTTTCATTGAATTCGTACAGTAGATTTTCTCGTTCGTTTCTGCCAGCAAAAATTTCATTCCATTCAGCTTTGAGAGTTTCATTTGCAACAATTTCGTCTCCAAAGAAATGAAGCCAAAACGAAAGAATCGACTGCTTAGTCGAGTTGGTGTAAATTCCGAAATCCTGGTTTGAAATATCATAGCCATATTTGGCGAGTTTTTCTTGCGCTTCTGTGCCTTTCTCGGTCAATTTCTCTCCATCGGGTAACTCGGCAATTGCGATTTTGGGGTTCGCAACCAAGTTCAGCTCGGATTTTCTCGGAAAAATTCCGAAGTTTCGTGTTATGTTTAGATGAGCGAAGCTCGAATCGTTTTTGGCGTTGGCCAGTTGTGCCCATGGGAAGTACGGGTTCGGATCAATTTTCCTTCCGGGCGACCAGTCACTGTGACCGATCATTTTGTTCACATCAACAGTCGGGTATTTATCCGCCAGGTACTGACACAACACCACATTAGCTTCGACTTGAGCTTTTACAGAGGATCAATTGAACTTTTGAACTCTTACTAAAGACGGGTAAAAAAGTTTCCCCCAAGTAAAATTCACGCCAAAATGAACAAAAAATCCTATACGATTAGGTATTTTTTCGTTATACGATAGACAATTTTATGCTCAAGTTAACAAATTATATTGCGGATTTCTTTAAGGAGAGAAATAATTAATTCTACGATTAAGGGATCCTTATTGAGTAAACCCGTCATCCTGGAGACTAAAAATGGGACCGAGGAATCGGTTTGGTTGCTAACTGATTAATAATATGGTGGTGAATTTTTTTGTAAGAGATATTAATCAGTTGAATATGTCACTTAACTCACTTGCAGAGACACAAGTTCAATTAATCCCTTGAGCGTAAGGCTCGTTTCCATTGTTCACATTTTCGATGCCGATCGACCAACTGTTCATGTTGTTCACCATGTCGGAGTAAGAGCCAAAAATAAGTTTGGAATCTCTGGCCAGACTTCCAACTCCAGCGTGGTATGCTCGGAAAACATCAGCCACGAACTCGTAAATGTTTCCATCTTTGTCTATGACGTAATGCGCCGAGACACTTCCGTTCACAAAAATATCAACTGTTCGGGAAAAGTCCGCCACTGTATTATGCTGAACAATATACACTGGGTAAGCTTCGTTGTAATGCCTCTGCCCTTCTATGAGTTTATATCGGTATGTGAATCCGTTACATTTTCCCGGTTCAGAATTAACATTTTCGCCACTTTCATTGAGCGCAAGCGGGTATTTTTCCATATCCCGAAGGTAGGTAGTGTTGAATGTAAGGGCTTGACGGAACATGCGATAATTCAAAGACGATTTTTGTAGCTATATTTATAGAATATAGTTATAAATTGTAGTTACTGATATAAATACTTATAGATGTTTTTTTTTAATTTGAAAACATAGACGATTTATTCTTTCCAAATCTAATTCAAAAATGACCCAAAAACTAGCTTTTTTTAACCGACCCATACATGACTTACTCAAAAAAACAATCACGCTGTTTTTGAAATAATCTTAATTGTAATATTTTTTTTTACTTTTTGGTTGTCATGAATTTGTTTTTTTTTTCTATATTTTTCAGGCAAATGAATTATCGCATATTTTACAACACCTGCATTACTCATGGCTGAAGAAGAATAAACAGAGAAAATTCCTTTTAATGCTTCAACGGATGAAAATAAAACTCTATCTGCAGCCGAAGCAGCCGCTTCATTTATGACAACATTATTGCCATTCGTTAATGGTAAGAAGAAAACTACACAGCTAGCTATGACGACATTTGAAAGCATAATTAATGATGTGCTTGGTAAGTTCAACAGTAACGAATGCAGCAAGTTTGCTCGCTTGATCGGTTTTCTCTTATCGCAAGTAAATTTCACAGTGCCGCTATCTAATGATTGTATGCTATTGCATATGTTTCCTAATCTATCAAATCTAGTGTAACAAACCAAGAAGTAAAATTCAGTTTCATAACTACCTTAATGAATGTTGTATATATTTTCACCTGAAAATGCACCGACCAAAGATCACGTTTCAACAGACAGAAAAAATTCCACAAAAAACAAGAATTTTCAAAAGTCGTCACATATTTTAGCCGAAGTAGAACTTATTATTCACTACAAATGATTAGAGAATTTATTGCCATTAATTTGTGAACGTTTACTCATTTTCATCAGTTAAATTATACACGTTTTGTCCAAAATGAACAATTCAAGTTAAAACATCTGGCTTAATTTTACTAGCTTATTCATGTGTACGTTCTTCGTGAATTCGTGATTCAAAAAAGTCTATAAAGAAGACTCGATGACGATGATGATTCAAACTTAAACGAAGAAAAACAGAGCCTAAAATCAATGAGATAAGCAAAGTCTATAGATAATTTCTTAGATAATTTTAGGACTTTTCATTTCAGAATTTTCTGGTGCGAAAAGAAGAAACTCAACTGTTAAAACCATGTAGTAGTTAAAAGAGATTTTCTATCATTTCTCAATACAAACATCGCAATTAGAGATTTTATTAATAACACTTTTTTAGTTCGATAGTGGAGCTTGTCTTCCTTTTCACGATCGAAATGCACTGAACTTAAAAAAATCACAAATCAAACCGCAAAAAAAATCAAAATTAAGCGTGAACAAATTTTAAGACTTTTTCCTGAAAAAAAATGAAAAAAAAAACACCAAGACCTATATAAGAGTCTTCACTTCGTTCATTACTCGTGAAAAGAGTCTTTGCAAGTATATGCATTTTAAAACTAAGTCTAGAAAAGATGAATTCTTCACCAAATCGGTACTCTTAACCTCTTGAGTCTCATCTACATAATAATGTAATCCACTGAGCTATATTTGTCCTCAGATTATACTGATTGTCATCTCAAAATCGGCCAAAAACCTCAGCACTCGCCTAATATTTATTTTAAGGACAAAAATAGGATTAACCGCGCAACCGCACAACCCCCCCCCCCATCCCAATTCGAAATAGTGCGAGAAAATATGGGTCGGTTTTTCATAAGCTAACTATGAGTTTAGCCTAGATTCGTTCAAATTAACCGTATTACTTAAAAAAACTGAATTAAAACATTAAATTAAGTAATTAACAGCATACAAATGCAATCCCATATAAAAAAGGTAAAAACCAAGTTATTTGCGCGTTTAAATGAAATGCATATTTTATACAGAATTATTTTCAGAACTAATACATGCTTGCGGAAGGCATCTATCTATGCGCGGATCTAGGAATTTCTCGAGGGGGAGGCGGATTTTCGAGAAAAAAAATTGAAAATGAAAATATTGTCGACCGACGTTTTTTTAGGTCGACCAAATTGATTTTCTGAGCTCCCCGAAATCACTACAAAGACCCGAATTTGACCAAATTTTTTTGCGCCGCTGACAAATTTTTGAAAAAAGGTCAAAAAGGCTTTTTAGGCACTTTTTGGAAAATTTCAACCAAAAAATCGCGTTTTTCGGCGCAAGCTCCCCCCTCTAAAATATTATATAGATTGGCGCCAAAGGCGCCTTTAGAAAAAATTTAAGGTCAGTCAGCCAAAAATGGATATATCAAAATCGCACTAAGGATTGACCCTTTAAGTCGGCAGGGGTCGAATCCCTAAGGCGGGGGGAGGGCGTCCGCCCCCTAACCCTAAATCCGCTACTAATTCTACGGTAGATCCCTCAGGGGGGCCATGTTAATTGTAACCTTTATGATGAGTGTAGTTTGGCTTCACTACATTGTATGTTACTTAAAATAATTGATGAGCTCCCGAAGGTACCAATTTGAGTAAAAAATACGGTAACTATTATAGATATTTTGATTTTCTTACCAACAACCAAACAAGATGAACAACACACAAAAAATCCAAAAAAAACTGTCTCGAGAAAATAGCATCTTCAGAAAACTTATTCTCTGAGACTACCGGATTTGAAATCAGACTTAACCTACGAACTAAGAGTGTTTTTTTAGATCACTGTAAGTATGCAAAAACGTACAATCTTTGCATGAAAGAAAGAACTTACTTCTCCAACTAAGTACACATGATAACAAGTATAGCCTGTCGCTGTGGAAGAAGCACAGAATAAGTCGATCATACTCATACCAAAAAAAAAGCTTTTCCATTTTTTCAAATTAGTGTTGTTTTTGTGTGCGTCGCTCTGATGAAAAAGTAGAAATTAGGCATAATTGACAGTCACAGTAAATTAAGCAAATCGGCGAACAGTTTCAGACGGAAAAAAAACGGAACAAACATTCAAAAAAAATTATAATTTTTTTTCGTTTTTTTTTTGGCAGAACTTTTTTAAAAATTTGAAATTTTTGTGCCGAAGATGACAAAAAATTCAGTTACTGAAGCTAAACTAAAGTTTCATGGTTCATCCTTCTAAAATAAGCCT
Organism: Symsagittifera roscoffensis; assembly: GCF_963678635.1. Taxonomy (NCBI): domain Eukaryota; kingdom Metazoa; phylum Xenacoelomorpha; order Acoela; family Convolutidae; genus Symsagittifera; species Symsagittifera roscoffensis. Next base: position 3,105,693 of record NC_087063.1, on the reverse strand, counting down.
GCTCGCTTGCTTTTTTGCGCTCAAATTTAAATTAAAACTCAAAAAATTCAAACTGGTTTTTCTCGAGACTGGGACAACTTTTTGAAATTTTTTGTCGCATGATTCAGGGCTGAAAGGGCTTAAATATGATATATTTCTCCATCCCTTAAAAATAATTATTTGTGATAATGCCTTTGGTTGAAAAACAAGATAAGCCTGCCCGTTCGCTTAACTCGCTCTAAAGTAGACGAAAAATCAAAAACTTCAGGCCGGATTTCTCGACGTATTTTTGTGTATTTTTCCCGATGTTTTTGCGTATAAAACAAAAAAATTAACACACCGAATATGAAGATCCTCCCCAGTTTCAATGGCCGGAACAACAACAAAATGATGAAGTGTATTGACGTTTTAAAATTACGCTTATAAGGTCGCTTTACAGAAAACAACATGTGGATGTTGATTTTTAAATAGGCTTACCCTTCTTGGCAAGTACTTTTTTCAGCTGGTCAATCCAATTGCAAAATTAATTACTTGAAAAAGTTGTGTAAAACTATCTTTGACGAGTCTGTGCAAAATGTAGCGCGGATGTTTAGTGCTGAGTGAAAAAATTCAGTTCATTTTAACTTAACGTAGCTAATCGAAATTTAAAAAAAAAACAGAGGGAAAGCAAGCACAATTTCTGTTCGATAGTGTAGTTTGCCCTCCTTTTAACAATGGAAAAGTACTGAACTTGAAACGAAATCAAACCTCAAAAAAATCAAAATTACGCGGGAACAAGTTTTAAGACTAATCCTAAAAAACCGTTTTGATCTTTCCCTGTGTAAAAAAAAATAAGAAAGACCTATATAAGGATCTTCACTACGTTAATTTGTCTTGAAAATTTACAAGGAGACGCAAAGCTCTACAAGCAGAAAATCCTACAAGCAGAAAAAGTCGCTCTACAAGCAGAAAAATCCATACATAGCAGGATAACATAGCCGACAAAAAGAGAAACGAAAGTCATAGAAAAACATGCTCTGCAAAAAAATTTACTAAATTTATCTTGATTTTGTCTTGAATAAAAATTCTTGTCATACAAAAATGCCAAAGTAAGAAAATTGAATGTTAAATTATCTAAACAAAACTTATAAAGCGGAAACAAAGCCAACAACTCTTGAGCAGTCACGCGTTGCTCCGAAAAAAACTCTTATTATTCGAAAAACCTGAAAACTCAAGTTCACCCACAAAACACTTAGCTAAAATTTTTCCCTCCTCAAACTTCTCAAAAAAAAAGGCTTCTAGTCGATGTTTCATAAGCCGAAGCCGACAAAAAGAGAAACGAAAGTCATAGAAAAACATGCTCTGCAAAAAAATTTACTAAATTTATCTTGATTTTGTCTTGAATAAAAATTCTTGTGATACAAAAATGCCAAAGTAAGAAAATTGAATGTTAAATTAGTATCTAAACAAAACTTATAAAGCGGAAACAAAGCCAACAACTCTTGAGCAGTCACGCGTTGCTCCGAAAAAAACTCTTATTATTCGAAAAACCTGAAAACTCAAGTTCACCCACAAAACACTTAGCTAAAATTTTTCCCTCCTCAAACTTCTCAAAAAAAGGCTTCTAGTCGATGTTTCATAAGCCGAAACCTTTTAAGCCGATTAAGAAAAAAAACTAAAAAAAAACTGATGTACTGAATTTGCAGTTGGTAAATTTGCAATAAACATAAAAAATACGAATAGAACTCAAATTCTGTTTGTTTCGTATTCTCTGCATCTTAAATCCTCTCGGTGTTTCTGTTTGTTGTCAACAAAAGCGATAACCAAAACTTCACTGACCCTGTGACCAAAGTTACTTATGGGAAAAAAGTCTAACTGATTGCAAAACACTTGCTTATCGCAAAGGTAAACACCACGTAAATAATTATTACGGTAAAATTGTTTTATTGAGAACACATTCGGCCAAACAGCTAACTTTTGTGAGGCAATTGCAATGAAAATTTAATCTGGCCATTGAAATAATTATCTAAATCTAAAGCATAGCAATTTTTTGAGGAACCCAAGCGTTGCATGCATAATTTTTCAGTTAGAAATAAAAAAAGAAAATACATTGCATCTTTGAATACAAGACTTTTACCGGTTTGATAATTTGAGCAAAACACTGAAAACAAACAGAACAATTATTGTACCGGTGTAGATATAGTTTCCGGATATTTCGTTTAAGATTGCGTTCTTTCAAAATTCTTTGCCTAGAGCAACCGTTCATTCGCTTTTTCAAGAAGGATCAAAACTCAATATAAGTATAACCTGTCAAACTCCTTTCTCATTAATGATTAATTAAAATGGAATGCTTTCCGAATGCTTTTAGTGTTTTTTTTTTGCACGGCGGAGATAGAGGCGCCCGCTATTGAAAAATCTAGGAACTGTTTACCTAAGATTAGTTGTCAAAAAGAGAACAAAAAGTTACTAAAATTAAAATTTGCCTGGAAAACATTAGGACCGCTGCTGCTAGGACATTTCACTTCCATAGGAACAAAATACATACTGGATTTTTTTCCGTTGTAAAACAGGCAAATTTTGCAGCTGACGCACGGCCCAAATATTTGCACGAATTAGTTACGATTATAAAGTATGCACAATAGTTGGCACAACGTTTGTTCATTCGAAACAGCTGATAATCATGACTGATATTATTCAGCTTTTCCAAAAAAAATAAGTTGTGATTGCATGTCATTCATCTTGATTACGAAAATTTTTTGATGAATTTTCTGAATTTTGGTTCAATATGAGTTTCAATAACTGTTTTTTTTTGACATTAGAAAGGCTTGGTAGGTTTGGTTTTGAATTGCTCACTTAATTCCAGCTGTTTTTCAAAGAAATGGAGAACTTTTCTTCATACTTTCTCTGAATGATTCTTTGGCTTTTCACTACCAATTGATATCGAAAACCTTCTTTTAACTTGAAAAGATGCGCTAAAAACAACTGAATTAGTAGCTGTTGAAAATTTAATGTTCTTCAAATAATCAAAAACAAAAGTCAAATTTTGACCAATATAAGCAAACCGCACTCAATATTTTCGAACTCAAATAGTACACCAACTATTTACAACTTGAATCATTCATTTATTCTATTCGCGAAAAAAACAATAAGCACACTTTTAAACGTGAATCAACAGCAATTTAGTTTAAAATGAGCTCAAATTGAGCATTTAATGTTTTATTATGAACTCGTAAAATCTCCAAATTCCTAGCTCTCCTTTGGAGGAAAATATTTGGAACATCGAAATTGGTACGTTAAAACGTTAAAATGAGTTCTCTTGATATGGGAAGGTCAATTCCGTCATTTTTCTCCAGCCAGCTGATCAATTTGAAGTTGACTTGAATCGGTGCGTGAACTAATTGTATTAATCTCCAAACTCGACTTCATTTGTGTCACCTTCAGCTCTCATTTGATTCGACTTTCTTGGAACTGTTACTTTGACTAGGATGATTCTTGGGAGGCTGGTAGTGAGCTTCGATCCAGGGGTCAGTCATGATATCAACCAGAGCAGATCTCTTCTTGGGCTCAAACTTAAGCATTCCACTAATAAATCGTCTCACATCCTCTTCAAATGTTTCTGGCCACTGAATATCAACCTAAAACAAAATTAGCTCCAATAGTCAAATTATTTCAATTGGATATTTAAGTAAAAAGTCCTCAATTGATGAACCAAGTCTGTCAAGCACCTCATAGAAAATTGTTTCATAGATTTGGATTATACAATAGTATCAACAAGTAGAAAACGGGAGAACGTTTGCAATATTTTATTTCATTAGTTTTCCCAAAACAATCAATGATTTTAACATTACACAGATAATCGATTTTTTTTGTACGCTCTCACTAATAAACAAGGAGCTGAGTGTTTTTTCACGCAAAGCTTCAAAGGCTATTTAATTTTTCAAGGATAACTGCGAACCCGTCAAAAATTCCCTTGATTTTATCTTCAAGGCATCAATTTGGACAGTTACTAATCTAAGCTACCTACTAAATGAACTAATTACCTTCTTGATTCGCTCGTAAGTGTCTTTAATAGTGGGCGTCTCAAATGGCGGTTTGCCATGCAGGAACTCGAAACACAACACTCCCATACTCCACACATCCACAGCTGCACTGTACTCGTGGCCGAGGAGCATCTCGGGCGACAGGTAGTCGGGCGTGCCGCAGAGTGTGTTGCGGGGCATGTCTGGCGAGTGCACGCTCCAGCCGAAGTCTGCCAGTCTGAGGTCGAACTTGCTGTCCAGCAGAAGGTTCTCTGGCTTCAGGTCTCGGTGGATCACGCCCAACTTTTCCAGGAACAACAGCGCACTGGCCAGTTGGTAGATGTACTACAAAACATTACTTCTTTTCCCACAAAAAATATAACTAGTTCCTCCACAAAAATCTAATATTAACGCTTTCCGTCACACTGAATTCTTTGCTGGTACTTAGTACTGTAAAAAGACAATACTTATTACCTGCGACTAGCTGCAACTCAATTGAACCGAGATAGTTATGCTAGTTATCTGTATGTGTCCTTTGATTATGTTCGGAAGCCAGTCGAAATTTTTTTAAAGGTCGAAAACGAAATCAAGTTGGGAATTTTTTTATGCGTTTGTGGTTTGTTTTTTATAAGTTTTTAAAAAATGTAGTTTGTGGGAAAATCTAAGCCGGTCTTTCAAACGAAACAATATAAGATATCCTATTTAGGTCAAAAACAAACCACATGAAACAAAAGAGTAACAAAGATAAATTTACCAAGTACCAAACTACTTTCAATTACAGCAAAAACTACCAAAGTCAAAAAATTAAGTCGATGATTTGGAGTAAGTCGACAAAAAATACGACTAAAACGATGGTCCGATAATTCGATAACCCAGAAAACCATAATAAAAAGAAACCCGGTCGTCTTTTAGATCCGACAGCATGCGCTTTACCACAAGACAAGAGGGAAGGTCTCCGTAAGTAACTGAGCTCTAACCATAAAGCAAGTTCAAACTACTACTTTGTAAAAAAACCGTGGTTTAATGGAAATCCAGATTACAAGTACACAAGTACAACTTGGTGAGATTGGACAGTTAACAGAAAAAAGTAAATATGCGATATAAGAGGGCTTAACGCTAAAAATTATGAATTTTGCATTAAGTTCCCAACCCAACTTGTCCTACTCAAATTGCATAACCACTTGTCGTTTGCCATTTTAACCCAGATGAGATCCATAATGGTATGCTCAATAAAGTTCAGTTCCCTAATGAAAATATCCAGTGGAAACCGCATTTCTTTATCAGTCCTAGTTTAGGAGAAAAGCATTACATAAATTTGGGAGAGCAGGAAACTCAATACGTCGTCATTTAATTGTGTGACATAATTTACGAATTTTCTTTTGAAAAACCCACTTCTTGACAAAAAAAAATCTCGCGCAAGCCACGGATCACCACCGATTTTCTCATCCCCGAGTCGAGTCTACTCACCTTGGCAGTCTGTTCCTGAGTGAACTTTCCCTGCTGTTTGAGATACTTGTACAACTCCCCCTTGCTGGCATACTCCAGCACTATGTAGATGCGCAGTTGGTCCTGGAAGTACGAGTAGAGACGCAGGATGTGGGGGTGTTTGAGATGTGACTGGACCTCTATCTCTCTCTTCACTTGACGAGTGATCCTCGAAGTCTCCAGGTCTTTCTTGAACAGCACCTGCGACAAGAATTAACTTCAATTTGATCACCAATATGCATCATAGTCATAAATGTATTTAGTTTTATAGCTTCTAACAGGTCTATCGCAATAATAAAAGAATGCTTTTTGCAAAAGCCAAATCAGAACTATCTGTTTCTCGTCTTTTTAGAAATGTTTTTTAAAACAAATTTCTTGTTCTTATCGATGAATTATATCCAGTTTTAAAAAAAAAATTATCTCATGAACAAATTATCATCTCGGCTCATTTCTTTATGCAGTTATACAGTTAAGATTTGTTTTCATGGAGGCCTCCTTGATTCATGGATGATTTGAACTGCTTGCACTCAAAAAATTAAACTTTCCTCGGCTGAAAAACACTCGAATGTTGTTTGAGGTCTCGAAACTCAAGAACCGTTTTGAGTTCATATTAGCTGTTCAAGCACGTTTTCAAGTTCAATACACTTGTTAGCTTTCAGGCAATCTTAATTTTTGTTTCATACGACTATTTTCAGAATTCTTCGAAGCTTTCGGATAGCATTTTCTTAGGAAAAATCAAATATCAATAATATAAACACGTACCTTAATTGCAACAATGAACTTGGATGTCTTCTCTCTCGCAACGTACACACAGCCGAATCTTCCTCTGCCGAGCGCAGTGCCGAACTCGAAGTCACTCAGCGACCAAACCTTTTTCTCTCCATCAGTCGTCGCCGAGGAAGAGCAAGGGTTGCTCAGATTTCGCTGCTGATTCTCCTGCCCTCCATGTCCTCCATCAGCAACCGCACAACTTGCAACAGCCTCGTTCTTAATAGTTTCGTCTGAGTTATTTTCGGCTTTGTGGACATTTCGCTCTGTGAGCACAGGAACTGAAACTTCATCGGTGTCCATCTTTTCCTCGTCCTTCCGTTCTTTCACGATCTCTACAGCAGTCGAATTTGACGTCGATCTTAACCTTTCTTTATGGCTTGCATGTGTATTACCACTATTCGTACGAACAACTTTCGGCTCTGGGCATTTAGCTGAGCTTGTTTTATTATCAATTTGATTCTTCTGATTAACTGCACTCGATGCAAAATTACTCGAATGTGATACTAGATATGGCTTCTTGGAAGTTGGAGCTCTAGCCGATTCCGCACGCTTCAAAGTGGGTTTCATAACATGAACATTTGAAGCTGCTTTTGTTTCCATGTGATTTCCACACCCTGCGTTGGCCGTTTTAGGTCTCAATTTAGACTCATGATTGGCATTTGAAGATGCTGGTACGTTTTCACGTGGTGCATGCATTGGTTTCGTCGTGCAACCAGAATTGACTCTACTGCTCAAACAGCCTTTAATGACTGGCTTGTGGTGTATTTTGTTCTCTTGGTCTCCTTCATTTCTATGATTTGAGGCGCTCGAAAACTTCAAAGCCCCGTTCGGATCTCTGCAAGGCATCGGTCGTTTCGTTGGCATCGAGTTGGATCGCTTCAGATGGACTTCTTTATTCCCAGAACCTGTCGTGGACGCTGTTGTTGATGATGGATTATTTGTCTTCGGTGAGATTCTACGCGTCGCAGAATTGTCGCGCTCTCGACTAGGTACCCGGACGTGGCTTGTAGCAACACCAGATTGAGAATAAGCATGTCGCGAATTTTCGCGAGCCGAGCTGGCCTTTGTAGCTTGGAGGAATCTCGGCACGCCACTGCTGGTTCCTGTGACTCCAGACATTTTCGATCTGAAAACAGGATAACTCAATCTTCATTCAATTTTGAGATTTTTGGACAACAATAAAACATCAAAAACAGGAAGCCACTGATTTTGAAAAACTAATGAACTCAGAAAAATCAGTTTAATGACCACAATTTGAAAATCCTTCTTTAAAGTTTTTCGTTGTCTTTCACGATAATTTAGGAAATTACGTGACAGGCCGTAATCGAAGGTCACGACTTAATTCAATACTGCATAGTGAGCTGCAAAAGATATGAACAGACAGATTAAAAAGATCAAATGACCGACTTCATTTTTACAAAGGACCGCAAAAGCGAGTTTTTCAGACAAACTATGTCTCAAGGTCACTTACGAAATCAATTTAGCATTCAATTGGTAAATTGCTCTTTATAATTATTTCTGTTCCAAATTTTTGCGACTCTCTGCACAGAGGCCAAGGTGAGTTTCACACCACTTGCGATACAAAACCTGAAAGCAGCCAAAACTAGATCTATCAAAGTTAAAAAGGCTAGCTTTGAAACAAAAACATGCCCTATCAAAAGAAAGTGAAATTAGTATCGGAAGATTAAATTAGTATCGGTATTTTTCACTCCTCGAACGATACAATGTGAGGCCACTAAGCAGCTATGATAAATGCCGAAACCTATCAAAAAAGAAAATGAAATTTCAACAAATAGTTTACAAAATTACAACTAATATATAAAACAAATTGCGAATAGGATAAAAATTTTAAAATGCTAACAAGATTTTTATATTTTGTTAACATTTTACCGCTGCATATAACATATATCTGTAGCGGTAAATTTGTAAATAAAGGCTTCCAAGAAATGAGTCCAGTCGAGTCCTGTGATCAAAGTTATTTGCGGGGAAAAAGAGTCTTATACCCGATTGCAATACCCTTGCTTATCGCAAGGGTAATAAGACAAGATTTAATAAATATTCAGCCAACTACAGATGGTTGTCAAGGTCAAAGCTACTCTTATCTTTCTATAATTAGTAAAAAGTGAGCAGCTCCAAAAACCATTAAAGTCTCGTCTTTTGTCCATATCTAACTTTTAGGAACAGCGACCAATAATATATGCTGATGAATGTCAGCTCTATGGTAAGTTTGTATCTGAATCGTCTTAAATAACGGCCATTTTTTCTCGACACTGGGACAACTTTTCGATATTCTGGAACACATTCACGAAATATGACCACTAGCTCTTTGAAATGATACTACAATTGAATCGTTACGAGCTTTCCTTGAGGTAACAAAAGTTTTGCAAAACAACACAACCTACACCTTGGTTTATTTCAGTCACTTTGTGACATTACCGAAATATTATTAAGAAAAGCCGATTGGTGCTAAAGTAGCGAATGAACGTCACACCACAAGCAATTTTTTTTAAACTTTAAACTCTTCGTCTTTTTCGCTGCTTTCTTCTCGGTTAGCACGATTAGATAAAATTTTGGCTCTACACATGCGACTTGTGATAAAAAAAAGGGGACTAAACGCATAACAATAAAAAAACATAACCAATTGGATAAATGACAATGTACGCAGGGGAACTGAAAAAAAAACTGATTGTTTTGAAAAATGCTAATTTTTTATTTTCAAAGTGAAAAAAATCGCTTTAAAATTCGAATTTCTAGAAAAAGTTATGATAGACATTATCATGATGAACAATCCAAATTGAGACAACTAGATCAGGTAAAAATGAATAATATAGATTATTATTTTATTGCGCTGGGAAATCTAACAATCAAAATCTTAGAAAGTCGTTCACGTAACTTTGCGCCATTTCCGCTTTCGTATTTGGAGAGCACACTTTGCGTTCCTTTTACGAAAAAAAACTGAATTGAACTTGGAAAGAAATCAAACAATTTTTCAGAAAAGAACCAATGAAAAACTGACTGATGTTTGTCACTTAAGATATCGAAGTAAAGATACCAAAAATATGAGTAAATCGTGTTACATAAATTTGATGAATCTGCCAACTTTTATGAGTTTTGTCTCAATAATTAGATTGATTGACCGTTAGAAATTTTGCGCAACCATCAGGAAGGAAAGAAAAACTTAAGCAGAAAAGTAAAATAACAATAGCGTTGCATGTTCGAAAAATGCACTCTAAAAGCATTAAGTGAAGCATTCATAGCTTGTCTCAATCAGATGTCAACTTTTTTGAGATCCAACAGCTTCGCAGCATTCGCGTTAATATTTTTTCCATAAGCGCTCAATATTTAGACTAAATTGGCAAAAAAAACAGCGAACAGACAGTTGAAAAAGAGTCAATGAACGCACGGAAACAGAAAAAAAAATAGAATTTTGTATTTTCAAAAAACTTCAACTTTCGAATTTCAAACAAATAAATATATGGCCTTAAAGCTCTTTGAGTTTGAATAGCAATTTATTTTTGGCACTTTTCTGATTAAATTAGCCCAATTTGAAAAACTGGATTTGGGGAAAAGTTTTCAATCCGCTGGGAAGTCTAAAAATTAAATTCCACTTTCATAACTAGAAATCGATCACATTTTTTCGCATCATTTCAGCTTTCATAATTGGAGAGTGCATTTTGCCTACCTCCTAACAAATGAACTTAAATTGAACTCAAAAATTGCATACATACTTAAGGGCATTCATATTGCATTCATAAGTATGAATAGTTCTTTTGTTATTAGAGCATTTTAAGACTTTTGAGCATTAAAATAACCGGAAAACAATCGTCACGACCTACATAAGAGTCGGAAATACGTTCATCGACTCTTAAAAACTCTATCAACAGATAATTTTTTTCGGTGGCAAAGCTAGAAAAAATATATCAACTTTTCAAGCTTATAGTTGATCACTTTTTTTGCGCAATTTGCATTGTCGATAATGGAGATTGTATTACGGCTTCCTAAGACCTACTTGATTTGAAATCAACATAGCCGACAGAAAGTTAGCAGTGTCAATAAAACCATAAAAACCAAAAAAAAGTAAGTTATTAGTGTAAAATTCCATTTTCATAAAAAGTTCACTTCAAAGCTTTTTGAAATCAATGAACTCATATACTTCACACTTCATTAAAATATGTGACCCAAATAGGACCCAATTAGAAAAATCAGGCTTGGAAAAATCTATTTGAGCGTGATTAAGTTTTAAGGTTTTCTTAAACCACACGAAATTTTAAGGTTATCTTCAATTCGATCACTAACACTTAAAAAGAAATCAAAATCAAACCACAAAAACTCAATTTTAAACTGCAATAAAACCACTTACAGTTCAAGAAAACAAAGTGATTTGGCAACTAAGCCGAAAAAACATTGACAGACAAACGAGAGGCAAAAAAATCAATTTCATATATACTGAAAAAAAGTCCGGCCGGTACTCGAACCCTAAACTTTAGAGTGCAAATGCCACCACGTTACAGGAGTGGGCAGGAATTTGGAAGTTGTTGAGGTTAAGTTAAAAACTAATGTCAATTTCTTACATATTTGTAAGAAAAGTTGTTTACGGCAAAACCAGTCTTGTTCCCTATTATAAGCATTGTTCTCGCAAGTGTAACAAGACCTATCATTCACCGTTAACAGTATGCAAACGCGTCGTATAATTATCTCCCAGGATTCGAGATAAAAACCTTCAATTTCATAAAAACCAGTAACCACCATTTTAATTAATAATTAGATTAAAGCCATTCAGAGGAAATTGAAGCTAGGTAAAAAAGGACAACAAATCAAGGTACAATCGAATATATATACATTCATAACAGCAACATCTTAGAAACACTATTCTGCGGGTGAAGTTTATTCTATCAATTCAGGCAGTATTTTAAATACAACATTTTACAATTGTAACATTAGTATCGCAAGTGTAATTATTATCAATTGCCAGCATTTGGCTCTAATGTTGACTCCCGAAAAAATAAATTCCAATTTAAGGAACAGTTCTTAACCAACGTATTGCGCTAACAAACCAAATATACCCAAAACCTGGTCCGGAATTCATACAAAAATTTTCATTATAAAACTCGGTACTTGCAGAAGTCAAGAACTGATCCTGTTTTTAAAGCATCAAAGTAGGAAAACTAAGTTCACAGAGGCTTTTGTTGCTCTTTCATGCGTTTCTTGTGAAGATGCATTTCCAAGTAGTCCCAGCCCCCGTACTTGATATTAACAAAAACCGTAACAGAAACTACAATAAGTGCGATGAGCTGGGCGGGCAAACTCACACTGAATACATACACAGCTAGTACTGAGAAAATAGACCACCAGATGAACAATGCGTAGTGAATACCACTCAATTGTGACACTAAATGATGCTCTACAAATCTGTCCCGCAGACTCGACAAAGCTGCCTCGTCCTTCCTCTTTTTCGCCGCGACACCGACGTTGTCGGCCGTTTCCTCCGAAGTTCCGTTTTGGTGTTTGTGGTCATTTTTAGATTTTTCATCAGAAGGACCTTCGTAGAGAGTTTTCAGCAACTCCTCCTTCTCTTCCCACAGTTTCTTCAGCCATTCCCCAATTTGTTCACTCGATTTTCCCTGTAAATTGCAAACTTATCATACATTGATTAGATTTTACACATGCCAGCTGCCGATTGGAAGAACTTTTTAGTACAAGTTTTTAAGAGATCCTTCATGTTTACTATTTTCATGTACATTCAACACAAAGGCGAAAGGGAGCTTCACACCGCTTGCTATACAACACAAACATAGCATGGCAAGCTAGCCGAACGAAAATGATACGAAAGCTTATAAACCGAAAATATCGCTTGGAAAAAAATGTCGAAAAACAAAAAGATCTTTCAAAAAGTTTCATACAATTATCTGGATTTGTCTGGAATATTTTCATTTTAAGAAAAATATGTCAATAAGGGCATTTATTGATTCGAGCTACAAAACCCTTTCAAATTCCAAATTTATGTCGTCCCCGAAATAACAGGTTCTACAATTTCTAGTGCGAAAAAAAACAGGTATTAATTGAGCAACTGCACAAACGAAATCAAATTTTTGCAGAGCAGAAATTTAAAAAACACTCTAATTTTGTTTTGCAGAAGTCTTTTTTCTTTGGTACGCTTAAGTAGATTATGAAAAACAGAGGCGGAACGGAAATTTGCACCACTAGCGATACAACACAAAGCACTGCAAGCTAGCATAGAGAAAATGAAACAGAAGCCACTAAGACGAAAAAAAATTGAAACAATTGGAGAAAACTACGATATCTTCAGAAAAATGTCTTAAATGATGTTTAATTTGACAAAAACGTCCACAAACACAAGCGTTTAAAAAGTATTTAGACACAATAAATGAGCGGCAACAAAAATCCGTAACCAAAACATCTAAACACTAGCACGCACAACATGTCGATAATTTTTGAAAGTGTTCCGGAAAATGTAAGATAGTTTGAGTTTAATTTAATCCAAATTATCATACGATTTAACTACTTTGTAAAACAAGAAAATTCCGTTATGCGGTAACTAAGCCGACAAAACAATCAGACAAACGATAGGCCAAAAAATTCTTTGAAACGGAAATTTTTGACTTGAAAAAAAAATAAACTTCTCCAACATAGCCAATCGAAGATTGGACACAGAGGCGAAGTTGGTCTTCGCATATTCTAGCGAAAATATGGCCGATAACGCTACTGAAAAAACTGAATGAGTAGAATTTCGAGTCTACAACAATTCTTAAGTGACGCACGCCAATTATGAGTCTACATAGATGCTAAGTGACGCCAGCCAATTATGACGCATTAGCAGTACCAGTCAATTTGAAAAAAAAAGAAATCTACCAACTTGCATGCTTCAATTTATAGAGCGGACGCATTTTAACTAGTATACGAAAAAGTTCATTCAAAACATCCGACCTTGCCCATGCTCGAACCCTTTTATTTTGTTGCGGGTCTCCTTCCCTAATTCTACGCTACTGATCCATGATACCTTGAAGCTATTATTTATATAATAGTCTGTGTTATTATCCTTAGCATTGGCTGTACTTAATAGCTGCATCAAAATGAACACTTTCAAAATGAACACTTTGTCGCAACAATTGCATCGCAACAATATTTGCGACTTACATTGGAAAAAAAGCTCATACTATAACACAAGCTTACGCTTGTGTAAAGAGAGTAATGAACGCCAGTAAACATTGCAAAAAAAACACTGACTTTCTTGAAAAAATCTCAACTTTCGAATTTCAAAGAAAAAAATAGATGCAATTTGAGCTCGTTAAATTTCTAGAACAATTATGATTGGCACTTTTTTGATAACAAGAACACAACTAGAGAAAAGTGGATAAATAGGTAAAATTTTTATTCCACTGGAAATTTTAAAATTAAAATCCACTTTCGAAACTAGAAATCGTTCATGTTTTTTTGTGCCATTTCCACGTTCGCAGTTGGAGAGTCCTATTTACATCACTTTCAGCAGATGAATTTCAGTTGAATTCAAAAAATGCATACATACCTAAGTGCATTCATAAATGCATCAATATGTATGAATGCACTCTGTAGTAATTAGAGACGTTTAACTGAAAAAAAACAGCACGACCTATATAAGAGTCTTCACTAGGTTCATTAGTCCTAAACGTACTGTCAGTAGTAGCCGCACACCGGTAATTAATCTAAATTTTCAAGTATTTGAGCATGACAGCACGTGAATGATGACTAGTGATTCACAATTGAAAGTGACTTCGCTACTTAAATTGTTAACCCGAGAAAAGTCTATATTCCAGTTCGCGTTTAAAAAAAATAATAAAAGTCGAACTAGTATCCTATCTTGTCTTGAAGTTCCCTTCTAGTATCCTTGAAGTCATTCTCTGGCGAAAATAATAATTAAGGTATTTAGCTCAACCATTTGATTTCATTTTGTTGAAAAAAAATGCATATGAAGGAGCATTTGAAACAAGATACCACAACTAAAAAGAAAAAGACATGAGCCGTTGTGAATTGATACGTCGAACAACGGAGAAGTGGATACGTCTCCGCCTCTCAATCAAAAGGCCGCGTGTTCGAGGCCCACCATTATCTGTGCTCAGTGCCTAAGAGTGAGGCAACATTACCCAGCACAGAAATATAACTTGCATAAGCTTATAGTTGATCACGTTTTTTTTGCGCAATTTGCATTTTCGATAATGGAGATTGTATTACGGCTTCCTAAGAGCTACTTGATTTGAAATCAACATAGCTGACAGAAAGTTGTGTCAATAAAACCATAAAACTTAAAAAAATAATACTAATAGTTATTAGTGTAAAATTCCATTTTCATAAAAAGTTCACTTCAAAGCTTTTTGAAATCAATGAACTCATATACTACACACTTCATTAAAATATGTGACCCAAATAGGACCCAATTAGAAAAATCAGGCTTCAAAAAATCTATTTGAGCGTGATTAAGTTTTAAGGTTTTCTTAAACCACACGAAATTTTAAGGTTGTCTTCAATTCGTTCACTAACACTTAACAAGACTACTCGTATCAGGGCGAAGCCCTGAATGTTCCGACTGCCTTTTAAGGTTTATGGAGCAGTAATAACATTAAAAAATTTAATGAAATAAAACGAAATGAAATTTTTTTTTTCTAAAATTTGAAATTTTTTTATGAAAATCATCCCCCCACACGCCATGTAAAGTACAAAATGATAGATTTCGCTCATTGTAACAAATCAATTATGACAAATAAGCTTCTTTCAACCAATTTGGAACGATTTATAAGACGGATTAAATCTCGCTTACGCGTTAATAGCGCGAAATATATCGCGCGTCAATTGTCCAAAATTGGCCAAAATGGCAATCTTTAAACCCCCGTAACTTTACGAAAAAAGATCACAGGTAAGATATCTTTTCATATTTGAGCTCAAGACAACAATACCTTTCGAATGATATTTAAAAATTCCGTCAAAAATGGCTAGTTAAAAAGTCGAAATTTGTCTGAAGAAAAAAAAAACCACCCCGAGCACAAATATTCCGTTACTTTCGTATCGAAAGTCGGAACAAAAAGAAATCAAAATCAAACCACAAAAACTTAATTTTAAACTGCAATAAAACCACTTACAGTTCAAGAAAACAAAGTGATTTGGCAACTAAGCCGAAAAAACATTGACAGACAAACGAGAGGCAAAAAATCAATTTCATATATATTGAAAAAAAGTCCGGCCGGTACTCGAACCCCCGACTTTAGAGTGCAAATGCCACCACGTTACAGGAGTGGGCAGGAATTTGGAAGTTGCTGAGGTTAAGTTAAAAACTAATGTCAATTTCTTACATATTTGTAAGAAAAGTTGTTTACGGGAAAACAAGTCTTGTTCCCTATTATAAGCATTGTTCTCGCAAGTGTAACATAACAAGACCTATCATTCACAGTTAGCAGAATGCAAACGCGTCGTATAATTATCTGCCAGGATTCGAGATAAAAACCTTCAATTTCATAAAAACCAGTAACCACCATTTTAATTAATAATTAGATTAAAGCCATTCAGAGGAAATTGAAGCTAGGTAAAAAAGGACAACAAATCAAGGTACAATCGAATATATATACATTCATAACAGCAACATCTTAGAAACACTATTCTGCGGGTGAAGTTTATTCTATCAATTCAGGCAGTATTTTAAATACAACATTTTACAATTGTAACATTAGTATCGCAAGTGTAATTATTATCAATTGCCAGCATTTGGCTCTAATGTTGACTCCCGAAAAAATAAATTCCAATTTAAGGAACAGTTCTTAACCAACGTATTGCGCTAACAAACCAAATATACCCAAAACCTGGTCCGGAATTCATACAAAAATTTTCATTATAAAACTCGGTACTTGCAGAAGTCAAGAACTGATCCTGTTTTTAAAGCATCAAAGTAGGAAAACTAAGTTCACAGAGGCTTTTGTTGCTCTTTCATGCGTTTCTTGTGAAGATGCATTTCCAAGTAGTCCCAGTCCCCGTACTTGATATTAACAAAAACCGTAACAGAAACTACAATAAGTGCGATGAGCTGGGCGGGCAAACTCACACTGAATACATACACAGCTAGTACTGAGAAAATAGACCACCAGATGAACAATGCGTAGTGAATACCACTCAATTGTGACACTAGATTATGCTCTACAAATCTGTCCCGCAGACTCGACAAAGCTGCCTCGTCCGTCCTCTTTTTCGCCGCGACACCGACGTTGTCGGCCGTTTCCTCCGAAGTTCCGTTTTGGTGTTTGTGGTCATTTATAGACTTTTCATCAGAAGGACCTTCGTAGAGAGTTTTCAGCAACTCCTCCTTCTCTTCCCACAGTTTCTTCAGCCATTCCCCAATTTGTTCACTCGATTTTCCCTGTAAATTGCAAACTTATCATACATTGATTAGATTTTACACATGCCAGCTGCCGATTGGAAGAACTTTTTAGTACAAGTTTTTAAGAGATCCTTCATGTTTACTATTTTCATGTACATTCAACACAAAGACGAAAGGGAGCTTCACACCACTTGCTATTCAACACAAACATAGCATGGCAAGCTAGCCGAACGCAAATGATACGAAAACTTATAAATCGAAAATATCGCTTGGAAAAAATGTCGAAAAACAAAAAGATCTTTCAAAAAGTTTCATACAATTATCTGGATTTGTCTGGAATATTTTCATTTTAAGAAAAATATGTCAATAAGGGCATTTATTGATTCGAGCTACAAAACCCTTTCAAATTCCAAATTTATGTCGTCCCCGAAATAACAGGTTCTACAATTTCTAGTGCGAAAAAAAACAGGTATTAATTGAGCAACAATGCACAAACGAAATCAAATTTTTGCAGAGCAGAAATTTAAAAAACACTCTAATTTTGTTTTGCAGAAGTCTTTTTTCTTTGGTACGCTTAAGTAGATTATGAAAAACAGAGGCGGAACGGAAATTTGCACCACTAGCGATACAACACAAAGCACTGCAAGCTAGCATAGAGAAAATGAAACAGAAGCCACTAAGACGAAAAAAAATTGAAACAATTGGAGAAAACTACGATATCTTCAGAAAAATGTCTTAAATGATGTTTAATTTGACAAAAACGTCCACAAACACAAACACAAGCGTTTAAAAAGTATTTAGACACAATAAATGAGCGGCAACAAAAATCCGTAACCAAAACATCTAAACACTAGCACGCACAACATGTCGATAATTTTTGAAAGTGTTCCGGAAAATGTAAGATAGTTTGAGTTTAATTTAATCCAAATTATCATACGATTTAACTACTTTGTAAAACAAGAAAATTCCGTTATGCGGTAACTAAGCCGACAAAACAATCAGACAAACGATAGGCCAAAAAATTCTTTGAAACGGAAATTTTTGACTTGAAAAAAAAATAAACTTCTCCAACATAGCCAATCGAAGATTGGACACAGAGGCGAAGTTGGTCTTCGCATATTCTAGCGAAAATATGGCCGATAACGCTACTGAAAAAACTGAATGAGTAGAATTTCGAGTCTACAACAATTCTTAAGTGACGCACGCCAATTATGAGTCTACATAGATGCTAAGTGACGCCAGCCAATTATGACGCATTAGCAGTACCAGTCAATTTGAAAAAAGAAATCTACCAACTTGCATGCCTCAATTTATAGAGCGGACGCATTTTAACTAGTATACGAAAAAGTTCATTCAAAACATCCGACCTTGCCCATGCTCGAACCCTTTTATTTTGTTGCGGGTCTCCTTCCCTAATTCTACGCTACTGATCCATGATACCTTGAAGCTATTATTTATATAATAGTCTGTGTTATTATCCTTAGCATTGGCTGTACTTAATAGCTGCATCAAAATGAACACTTTCAAAATGAACACTTTGTCGCAACAATTGCATCGCAACAATATTTGCGACTTACATTGGAAAAAAAAGCTCATACTATAACACAAGCTTACGCTTGTGTAAAGAGAGTAATGAACGCCAGTAAACATAGCAAAAAAACACTGACTTTCTTGAAAAAATCTCAACTTTCGAATTTCAAAGAAAAAAATAGATGCAATTTAAGCTCGTTAAATTTCTAGAACAATTATGATTGGCACTTTTTTGATAACAAGAACACAACTAGAGAAAAGTGGATAAATAGGTAAAATTTTTATTCCACTGGAAATCTTAAAATTAAATTCCACTTTCGAAACTAGAAATCGTTCACGTTTTTTTGCGCCATTTCCACGTTCGCAGTTGGAGAGTCCTATTTACATCACTTTCAGCAGATGAATTTCAGTTGAATTCAAAAAATGCATACATACCTAAGTGCATTCATAAATGCATCAATATGTATGAATGCACTCTGTAGTAATTAGAGACGTTTAACTGAAAAAAAAACAGCACGACCTATATAAGAGTCTTCACTAGGTTCATTAGTCCTAAACGTACTGTCAGTAGTAGCCGCACACCGGTAATTAATCTAAATTTTCAAGTATTTGAGCATGACAGCACGTGAATGATGACTAGTGATTCACAATTGAAAGTGACTTCGCTACTTAAATTGTTAACCCGAGAAAAGTCTATATTCCAGTTCGCGTTTAAAAAAAAACAATAAAAGTCGAACTAGTATCCTATCTTGTCTTGAAGTTCCCTTCTAGTATCCTTGAAGTCATTCTCTGGCGAAAATAATAATTAAGGTATTTAGCTCAACCATTTGATTTCATTTTGTTGAAAAAAAATGCATATGAAGGAGCATTTGAAACAAGATACCACAACTAAAAAGAAAAAGACATGAGCCGTTGTGAATTGATACGTCGAACAACGGAGAAGTGGATACGTCTCCGCCTCTCAATCAAAAGGCCGCGTGTTCGAGGCCCACCATTATCTGTGCTCAGTGCTTAAGGGTGAGGCAACATAACCCAGCACAGAAATATAACTTGCATGTAATTCAAAACTGGATGTAATTCTTAATCAGAGGCACAACATCGTTTCTCCCAAAAAAAGAGCTGAGAAACTCGTGATCTGCCACATCTCTCTAGTGGATTGATTGTCAAAGTAGCGTGAAAGGCTCATTAAACTGGCCTGTTCTAAGCCGTCAAACTGCGGCTTGCTTTTTAAAGACTTACTGAAGTCAGCAAACTCAACAAATCATTGCTCACCTCTGAATCATCGTCGCCTACTCCTGGTATGTCCTCCAGTTCGATGATGTCCACAAAGTACCACACCTCTTTGGGCACTTTTCCCAACAGAACATAGAGTTCATTTTCCGGAATCAAGTCCGGATAGTAAGCTGTTATGTTCACCACTCGCTCAAGCGACTTTCCTGAAAAGCAATAGGTATGATTCAGCCCTTAATTACAGAACTACCAATTCATAGTCCAGATCCAAAACTACACTACATTCGTGACCCTACATTAATTTTTAGTAGTGGACACGTTCACCTTAATTTACAAACCCAAAAAATAATGCAATAATGCTAACTGTGACTAACACTGACCAGCAATGAGTTGTTGCATGAGATGAACTGTGCCTGTGATTCTGGGGTGGAGCACGTAGTCATAGGCAGGCAGGTTGTTCTTTCTCGCAAACGAGTGGCTGGACAACAGCGAGTTCGGCTCATAGTCCGTGCCCTCTAGAACACATTCAACATCCATACTTTAAGTCACTATCCAAACCTTAAATAAAAAACATCGCCCACAGGAAAATGTCAAAGTGTAAAGAAACGAGCCGAAAAAATTCATGAAAATTGAAAATTAAATCTTTGATAAATATTCGACTTTCCAATTTCTCAGAAAATTTTTATCAGGTTAAAGCTTTTTGAATTTCAAGAAAAAAACGATTGACACTTTTTTATTAAAAAAAATTATTTATGAAAACTGTGTGGGTAAATTTTTATTCCGCTAGGAAATCTAAGAATTATAATTAACTTTTGAAACTAGAAGTCGTTCACGTTTTCTTGCACCAGTTTCGCATTCGTAATTGGAGAGCGCAAATTACCTAATTTTTAGCAGATGATTTTGAATATAAATACAATAATATACGAAAATCCACTTCTGTAGCTCTTAAATAATATTATTAATTAAATCACGTTCTTTAACACAATTGACAGATACAATAGTTTTATAAGCACGGGAAAAACTTATCGAGCGCCACATGAGCCGACAAAAACTGGGTAGAAATAGTTGAACCAAAAACATCACATGATATTTTGAGCTACAAAAATCTGAACTCAAAGATTTACCCCTTCTGAAACGCACAAAAGTATAAAAATCTATTTTTGTCCTTAAAACGACGTAATATAACGTGATAGAGCTAATAATACATTTGCCTAAACCATTTGAGCCTTCTCAGTAAAAAAGGTGTAGAAGAAAAACAAAATTTGAGGTTGCAAAATTCAAATTATAGTAACCATAGAAACCAATTTGCGAATTATTTTTACCTACACCATTTAAGCCGCATCTAAACCTTATCAGCAAAAAATAACATATCAAAATAAAACAAAATTTGAGGTAGCAAAATTACAAATTATAGGAACCAATCAAAACCTTTCATTTCTAACAAAACTCATTCAACCAGAAGAAAACTGCATGAACTGAGTAAGCCGACAAAAAATAAGCAGAAAAATGATAGTCGAACATATTATCTTTGCCATCTCAAGCATGGACAATACCTCCACACTAAAACGTCAAAATGGCACCTAAAACTTAATATACTATCAAAGTAAGGTAAGTCAATGATTCATTGATTTTGTTTTAACCCGAAAAAAGTCAAGAATCCGAAATAATATAACAGTTAACATCAAAGTTTTTGCTTATCGAATGATTCCTAGTCCTAAATCTTCCTAATCACTCATTTGATAAACTACTGATTTGGCAAATCATCTATCAAGGACTCGTAACGCTAATGAAAAAATTCCTGGTAAAATCAATCAACTTAAAAAACTTAAATCAATACTTCTTGGTAAAATAAACAAACTAAAACAGAAAACTTCCCCGTAACTGAAATTAACTTAAACCATATGTACCAAAAATTGAACATTTCAGAATGCCGATTTGTTGGAGGACAAAATTGTTTGGTTCGATAAAAAACTTTCATGATAGAAGAGATTAAAAATTTTCAGACGAGATTATCTCATCCGGGAATATACACAGAGGCGAAGTTGCACGTCGCATACACAAGCAAAAATATGACCGATAACGCTACTGGGAAAAACTGAATGAATAAAAGTTAGAGTCTACAAAATTTCTTAATTGACGCACGCCAATTATGAGCCTACATAGTTGCTAAGTGACGCAAGCCAATTATGACGCATTAGCAGTACCAGTCAATTTGAAAAAAAAGGATAAATCTACCAACTAACATGCCTCAAATTTATAGAGCAGACGCATTTTAACTAGTATACGAAAAATTTCTCGTAAAACATCCGACCCTGCCCAGGTTCGAACCCTCTTATTTTCTTGCTGCCTGTGTTAATATCCTTAGCATAGGCTGCACTTAATAGCTGGATCAAAATGAACACTTTCAAAATGAACACATTTAGTCGCAACAATTGCATCGCAACAATATTTGCGACTTAGATCGGGAAAAAAAGAAAGTTCATACTAGAACACAAGCTATGCTTGTGTAATGAGATTCCCATATATGAGACCTAAAGTCCGTCAACAAATAATGCCGAAACAAGCTGCCGTTTTGGTATTACTCATTGTGAAGTCTGAGAGAACGTCATGTGACCAAATGACCAGCTTTCAAACTGATGGAAGAGTACAAAAAAGTCGCATGATAATTATAAAATTTTCTCAAGGACGGTTTGTTGCACTGATACTTTAATATAAGTCAACACATTGAACGCATGCTGAAGGCTTTACAGCCTGTTAGAAAGCAGTGTAAGAGAGCTTTCTTTAGTCTTATCCAGGTAACCTTTTGTCAGTAAATTCAACTAAACTGTCAAAAATTTCAAAATAGAAAATGTCAATGCATGATGGAAGAGTACATAAATTTCCTGTCGAATTTATCTCACCCGGGAATATGAGAATGGAGTGCGGGGCTCCGTGGTCTATGACCATAGAAGAATAAGTGTCCAGGTGTTCCTTGTCTCTTTCCCAGTTTCTCTCCAGGAACAGGAAGCGAGACATCTGCATGGACCAGCCTACAACACACACATCCTCACGTATCAACAATCATCATTGAATCAGCTAGCTGCTATTTCAGTCACAGGACAATTGTAACGAAAACTTGGAAGGAACAAAATGCTTTTCACGTTTCTGCCGTTTTCTCTCCAACTACTAGATTCACAATTGAAATTTCGACATATCATGGATGAAACTGTTAATTAGACAACAACATAATAAAAAGCCATAAAAAGTCATTTCAAGACGTCATTTGGCTAATTATTTAAGAAGTAAAAAGTACTTTGAAAATTTGAAATTAAAAGTATTCGTTGGAAAGCTAAGGATCTAATCTAGGCCCTTATTTAGGTTTCAAACCAGATAAAAAACACCTGAAAGTTTTGTTAAGCTTTCAGACAGACGTTGACTGAAAATTCAGCTAAATATTTGGTAAAATGCCAAAATTAGAGTTAACTTTTATTTCATAGTTGAGTAGTTTTTTGTATTACTTTCCAAGTGATTTGAAACCTATGTAAATCTATAGCTTAGACCCTAAGCTTTCCAACGAATAACTTTGCGTCGAAAATTTCAACTACTTCCGCTGTTTACGGGGATTTTTTGGCACTCAGAACACTTCTCTGACTCCCTCTTATTAAATAGCCAGACAACACCGTGATAAGAAAAATTATTAGTTTTTATTCGGCTATGAAAGATTTTCATCCATCATAAGTCGAAATTTCAACCCTGAATATCTAATTGTTGGAGCGACAATGACAGTAATGAGAAAAAATTGTCGTTTATTTTATTGCCTAAAAACTAAATTTTGCAACTTCTATGTCCCGTTACTGTACATAAAATACATATGGTACCAGTTGAAAACAAAATTGTCAAAATGTAGCAAAAAATCTAACTTTATATGATTTCAAATTTAAAATAAGTCAACAAGTAGAAATCATAAAACATAACATGCAAGTATTTGGATTTTTCGATATCATTATGTTCGCTAACTCTCCATGAACCTAACAAAATCCAAACTGGGAATTGGATGATCCTTTCTATGATAATTAAATGACAATTATACTTGACTTCTAACTAACCGTATCCGGGTATTTTGCTGAGGGAGGACTTGAGCACTATTTTGAACATCTGGGCCATTCTGAATGCGTTCGTGGACTTGAGGAAGGCCAGCCAGATGTAGTACCAGTCCAGTCTTGTCCTGTGGTTCATGATGAACAGGTTCCAACCTGTCTCTGGAACCCCTGCTGCGTACATGTCCAGAGCCTCAGGCGATCCGAACACTCGCAACTTCGTGCCGAAGAAGACCTCTTCAAAGATTATTTTGAAATTTAAAAAAAGTACGAACAGAAAAGAATAGATGAATATATTAATTTTCGCTGTGATAAATACAAACAGTAAGGTCATTTAAGCTCTACGCGTAGGAAATTTATTTTTCTACATGCTTTGTATCTTTTACATACTTAACTTAATAGTACCTTATATGCTCGAGCAAATTCATTAAAAAAACATGAGCAACAAATTGAAGATCAACTTACGATTCAATATCTGAAACACAAAAATTCAATTAGTTATTAGACTTTAAAAAAAGATGGCGTTTTTGTAGTTGAACTAACCGGAGGCAAAACCAGCCACGTGGAGATCATGAAGTTTGTGATTGTCTCGTACGTATGAAGACAGAAAGGTATCAGAATGGCAAAAGGCGCCAACATGTAAATGTAGCCCAGAGTTGCCGAAATAGTCATGACATAACACGAGAACAACGCGAGGAAAATCCGAACTGGCGCCGAGTAGATTTTGAAGTTCGAGTTTGAATTATTGCCAGATTGTGATTTTTCCATTTTTCTTCAAATATCCAAGATAAACAAAATGCAGTGTTTATTTCGAAATGGAATCAAACAGAGCAGTGAAGAATTTTAAATTCTTAACTGTTTTCCACAAAAGGTGAAAATTAATCCCGATATCGAATTGATCAGCTGATGATCTTGACCTTCATTCGAACAAAATATAAAATTTGTTGACTCAAGATGCAAATAAGGTTCGAAATTCTGTTCAAATTGTAGTTAACTTTTGGCTCAAAAGAGGGGCTTACCGCTAACCATTATAATAATTACTTAGTATTTAGTGACAGTATTGTAGCAGTTTTCTGTCGTCACAATGACAACAACACTTCTCAACGCGGCGATCTTGGTTTCTTTGTAGTATGACAAACATGAATTAAGAATTTGACATCTATTTCAGAGCGCTAGTTTCCACAAATTCAATTTGGTTCCCTAAACGTTTTTTTTTTCAATTTTTTTTTCAAGCCCTCAGAATCGCCATGTGACCTGAAAAAATTCACACTTTATAAACATTAAATTCTCGTATGTGAAAAGTGTCCTTTAGAAGATTTGCAAAATATATAAATAATCAGGAACATATTTAAGACGGCATGTGAAAGAACCAAAACTATACTTTTCCACACATCCTCAGGAGTTCGAGCCTCTCCCAGCCCAAAGGGTCCCACTATTCAATTGATACTATTTTAAAAACATACATAGTTGTTTGCATTCAATCAACGCAGAAAAGGTTCGCGTCTCCGTCGACTAAATTTTTCACGTCACGTCTATTGTCTACATATATCAATTGTAAAAAGAGGGGTGCAGCAGGCTCCGAGAAAAAACAATTTCGGCGAAATAGTTCGATGGCTAGTGGTTAGGGAGAGTGGGGTTAATCTTGCCCTCGACCCTGGGTGGAATCCTTCCCGCTGATGACTAATGAAAAAATTCTTAATCACAGAGACGAAGCTCACTACTTGCAGATGGACCGACCAATCGAAAAGAAAACTTAAATATTTCCTCACATTTGTCAAATTTGCAAAAGTATTCGAAGCTTTGGAACTGAAATATCTTCATCTTTAAAAATTTTACAGAGATGAAAACCGTAGAATATATTGAAAAAATTGTCCTAAATTTGTTTTGATTTTGCCTTGAATAAAAATTCCAGTCATAAAAATATGCAAAAACTGAATGTTAAATAAGCATCGAAACAAAACTTACACACAGGCGAAGCTTCGCTTCGCAAACACTAGCGAGAACACGACAAAAAGCAGCTCTAAAAAGTGCATTAAGAGAAAATAGAAATAAACCTCGAATTAGCAAAAAATCGGCTAGGTCTAGGATTTGATTGTCGACCCACTGCAATCAAGATAATTTGAGTCTTACGCACTAACCAACGACAAACACCAGTCACGAGTAAAGCAGCTACATATGCTGATCAATAGCTAATGCAATTCAGCAAAAGTGTATACCAAATACAAATAGAGCCAATTTTGCAAGTAGAAATTTGGAATATAACAAACTGAAGGCTTTGCATGCAACAAATCGCAAAATATAAAGCCACATTCTGTATAAATTATGCATTTCGAAAAACTGCGAGATATATTTAGCTAGAAAATTTCTGAAATTGAGTTTTTAGGATTGTTATGTTGTTTGAAACAAAGAACCTTTTTCGGTTCATTTGATGAAATAAAAATGCATTAACTGGGTTAACTTATTACTATTCAAATTTCAAAGCACATGCTATCAAAAAGCTGTAAAAGTGCCCCAAAAAAGGCACCAACATTTGCGACTTAGGTTAGAGAAAATGAAGGTTCTTAATGCTACACTAAACTGACGCTAGTGTAAAAAAGATGGTTCCTAAAAATACACTAAGCTGACGCTATTTTAATAAAGCGGTAACTAAGCCGAAAACTCTCGAGCAGGTACGCGTTGCTCCGAAAAAAAGTTTGCTCCTCAGCCGTCTCAAAAAGGCCTCTGAGCCGAAATATTAAAATCCAAAACCTTTAAAGCCGAATAAGGAGAATAAAATGAAAGCAAAAACTCATATATTGAAATAGGAGTTGGTACATTTGCAACCAACAATAAAAAAAAATGTCGGATAGAAGGGGCATTTAAAAGCCGAGATGCTCAAAAATGATCTGTTTCCCATCTTTCTGGTCGTTGATGAAATTAGGGCTGACCAAAATTTTAGTCATCCTGTGAACAAAATTATTTACTAAGTTATTTACGGGAAAACAAGTCTGATAACCGATTGCAATACCCTTGCTAATCGCAGGGTATTTATTTCTGATAAGAAAGAATTGCTCTACGTTATATCAAAATCATTCAAAACAATTTTAAATAAAAGAATCATTCAAAATCATCGCGAGAGAACGAATTTCTTCTGGAATTATTCTGACTTCTCCCAAACGAATCAGATCGATTCATGAATTTGCGACCAAAGCCCGAGTTCCAGTCGTTTTGTCTTCTCTGTTTTTGAATGGCTTTCTCTCCTCGCTTCTGTTTTTCTATTTCTTCTACCTCTCTTCTTTTTTCAGCATATTGATGAACAACACTATTTGCACCATTGATGTGAAGATCAACCTTCTCAGCTAAGACGAGTCGCGCCAACTTTCGGTTTAATTCAAGTACTCGGAAGTTCTGCACTTTAACGATATTGTTCGTCGGAACATGTCTCAGCTCAACACAATTAGCAGTCTAAAACATAGCCAACAGAAAGTTCGAAAAGAGCCAATGAACGCAAGGAAACAAAAATAAACTGACTTATTTTGAAAAAAAACTTTAATTTGAATTTCAAGACACTTTCGAAACTAGAAGTTGATCACGTTTTTGGCGACATTTCCGCTTTCGTAATTGGAGAGCACAATTTTCCTAACTTTTATCAGATGAATTGATTTGAACTCAAAAAGTGCATATATACCTATTTGAATTCATAAATGCATTGATATGTTTGTGAGTGTATGAATGCATATAAGTTGTTATTAGAGCATTTCAGTAAAAAAAGAACGAACAAAAACTAACGTTTTATACAACAAGACTAATATGACTGACCACGAAAAATATATACATTAAAATCAAAACAATTATAAATCAGTATGAAATTTTACAAAAACCAAGTATTTCTTTAAAATAATTTGATTTATTTCCGAGCAATTGCCCCGTTCTAGTATAATCGCCGTTTTGAAATTTAAGCAGCTAATTGTGAAATTTCCACCAGCAACTCAAAAGATTAGAAGTCAAAACATAGCCAACAGACAGTTGAAAAAGAGTCAATGAACGCAAGTAAAGAAAAACTTTCGACTTTCCAAGAAAAAATAGATGGCCTTTAGCTCTATGAATTTCTGAAATAATTTACGACCGGCACTTTTCTGATAAAATTAACCCAATTTGGGAAAACTGATTGATGGGTAAAATTTTTATTTCGTTGGGAAATCTGATAATTAAATCCCACTTTCGAAACTAGAAGTCGATCACGTTTTTCGTGACCTTTAAAACTTTTGGAGTTCGATAGTGTAGTTTTCCTTCCTGCTAACAAAGGAATTAAACTGAACGGAAAAAGAAATCAGACGTCAAATCGCGGAAAAGAAAATTTGAGCCTGAAGAAAT
Organism: Symsagittifera roscoffensis; assembly: GCF_963678635.1. Classification (NCBI taxonomy): domain Eukaryota; kingdom Metazoa; phylum Xenacoelomorpha; order Acoela; family Convolutidae; genus Symsagittifera; species Symsagittifera roscoffensis. Next base: position 3,077,917 of record NC_087063.1, on the reverse strand, counting down.
TTTACAAATTTTCCTGAAAAAAATGATCGAGACCTATAAGATGAGAGTCTGAACTACGTTCATCGACTCTTAATCAAAATTTTTAAATTTTTTCGTTTAACACTTTTGTCTAAAAGCCACCAATATCTCCTAAAAAAATTTCGTTCATGCTTTTCCTTTTCTGCTTACAGTTTTATTGGTAGGGGCCAAATTGTCTTCAACTTCATCTGCTAAAAACGTTTCTTCCAAATCTTCTTCGAATATTTCCACTTCAAGTGGAGAATGAACATACCTATCCATGAACCATTTAGGAGGCTGACGCTTGTTCAACATATCAAGCACACTTTCAATACTATTAGGCTCTGTTTGAAAATCTGGCGCAGTTGAACAAAATCTCAGAGCAATTTGGGTCAGCCGTTCAATTTCACAGCTTCGCTTGAATCCAAATTTTGAAAACTTGGGATTCAAAAGCGGCGCAAAGCGTCTTAGTAGGGATACCATTTAACCTGAAATCAATAAATAACTTACTATTTATGTTTTATAAGTTCCAAAAATGACTTACTTTGTTAATTTTTTGACCGCCAGGTCCAGATCCTGTGATAAACTTTTCCTGAAGTTCTTTTTCATTTAAGGGTTTCAGCTCGTAAGGACGTTCGAATAAGTCGAATTTGCTACCCGAAAGGCATCGTTTCACGATAGGAAAAGTGAGTTCACAGAATCCACAATACTGTGTTACTCTGTTACCCAGGAAAAAACTTCTTATGATGGTCATGATTCCATTTGGATCAATCTGATACATGCAAGGATATATTGTGCCATACTAACACTGAAAAAAAAAATAAGAGCTTTGTCAGAATTAAACTTACAGCGTTAATGAACAAATAGCGAAAAATATGAAAAACTGAGGCTGGAACAAACAAGATGACTCCCTGTTTGATTATTCTTTTCAAACCTCCAGAGTATGGACTGAAAGCTCAGTTCGATAACTTGCTTAATGTTCGAAAGAGATTGCAGAATGGGTGGAACTACAGCGTAACTGCATCAGGCGAGATAGAATTAAAAACTTTAACAAGAGTAGCCCGTTGCCGTGTGAGTAGAGTGGAACAATCTCATCACTTTAATTGTAATACCGAAATGCCGGCCGTTTTTTGTTGCGAGAGTTGAAATTGAGATTCATGATACAGTAAAACAAGCTGAATATTTGATATAAAATAATCAAAAGGCATCAATCAACCGTCCACATCCAAAGCAGTAAACTGTTCTGAAATGCAGATAAGATAGCCTTTTCCATGCGAGAAATTTTGATTAAAATCTGAGCGACATTCAATTGCGTGTTTTTTATATTACACTAAAAATTCTCGAAAATCCTAGATAATCGCGAAAGAACAATCCACGTCCGTATATCTTTTCAAATAGTGATCAGAATAAAAATCTGAGCTGCAGGTTTACAGGTGAATAAGACCAGTATAAACATCAAAAGCACAATGTGATCAATATTTCAGGTTTACAACAACAAAAAACCAATGAAAATTGTAATACATTATTCCTAAAAAATTGAAAACAAACCAAATATTCACTCGTAAATTCTCATAAACGAGAAACATAGCATTAAATAGCTAAAACAGACAACGCAAAAAGGAGCTTCACATCTCTTGCGATACAAAAATTGACGAAGCAAAAATACGCAAAACTGAGCATGTTTCCGGATACCCATTAAAACTTGAAAAAAGAACGCGATTAAATGTTACTTGAAAAAAGAACGCGATTAAATGTTACGTGTACTTAGTGCTGTGCGAGCAGCAAAATCATCTGACAACGAGAGCAAAAAAAAACATAAAATTTTTAAATTGGCTCCCACTTTCATGGGTAGCAGAGAAGTATTGGGATGCAATTTACCTTCATTTCAAATAGATAAGCGCTAAAAATTATTTAAAATTATTCCAAAATGGTGTACGATTGAGGCAGTAGAAAATGAGTTAAATGTTGGTCTGAAAAGCGAAAACATTCAGACCATTCTTTCTCGCCTCAATGAATGAGAGTGAAGTAGCTTTGCAGAACCGCAATTACGACTAAATAGGCTTTAGCATGATATCAGACCAGGGGCGGATTTAGATGGGAGGCGGGAGGGGCGGACGCCCTCCTCCCTTAGCGATTCGACCCCCTGCCGACCCAAAGGGTCCCCCTTTTGTACTATTTTCCAATATCCATTTTTGGTGATGGACCCTAAAAACTTTCTGAAGGCGCCTTTGGCGCCAATATATATTGGGAGCCTGCGCCGAAAAAACGCATTTTTTTTTGGTCAAAATTTTCCAAAAAGTTCCTTAAACGCCTTTTTTGGCCTGTTTTTTCAAAAATTTTCCTGCGGCGCAGAAAATTTGGTCAAAACATGGACAAAACAGTGCTTTGGGAGAGCTCGAAAAATCAGTTTGGCCGACCTAAAAAAAAGGTCGACAAAAAGATTTTGAAAATCCGCCCCCCCTCGAGAAAATCCTAGATCCGCCCCTGTATCAGACTATGCTCTTTCTTCAATGTGGTCAAAATTCCACTAAGCTCTAGTTCCTTCCACTCTAGATTAGTGACTGAAAAAACAACCCAATAGAACAATGCATTTTCTGCTGTTTTTTTTTTGGATATTGAGAGGTATTAAACTAAGCTTGATGAACAAGGCCATAAGAACTACATTCAACAAAACAGCTTGTGCGGTCAGAGCTAAATTTTTGAGAAAAAAAAACTCGCAATTAAGAGAAGTCACTTCCCTGTTTTTAGTTCAAATTAAGAACTTGATTGGATATCTCAATTTTATCGCTCTCAAATTCAACTTTTGATTATACCTTGTTTTGCTGCCAACCTATGATTGGTTATAAGCTCAGCTGCCAAAATACGTGTCAAAAGTCATGACACTGACTTGAAAAAAAAACGAAATAGCTTGCTGTGAATTGGTGGCAAAGGTTAAGTCACTTAAAATAGACAACCGACGAAAAAGGCCACAGAGAAGAAGGTGAACTGCACGTAGGCAACAGAGCAAAACGAAAAGAAAAGCCATTGTGACAGGTCATTGAAACAATTCAGTGAAAGAAAACGCTAACTAAAGTCTAATCTCTTACGAAAAGAATGAGTTGTTCTCAAAACTCTCTAAAGCAGGAGCTAAAATAATTTTCGGAGACAAGTCGTTTTTGAAAAAAGAAAATGAGCGAGAAAATCTATTTATTGGGAAATTAATAGGATTTGGAAATTAAGCAAAGGTAAATGATGATAAATTCGAGAACTATGCAGCCAATAAGACTTGTTTTTCCATTGATACAGAACAGAATGTTGACATTTTTGGGAGCAAGTTGATGACTTGAGGATAAACGACCATGATGAAAAGAACGAGCTTAGGCTGAAAATGAGTCTGGAGCTCATCTTAAAACTTAGAGTTCGTTAGATGAATGAAGCAGGGAGGAGTTGAGAAGCATATGTGAAGTTAAGAAGTTTCAGAGCTAGCATTGAAGTTAGGTATATATGGAAATTTATTTACTATTCTTTTATTGCTTGCTAATTCAACTGTTGATTATACCTTCTTTTGCTTTCAACTTGTGATAATCAGATACAAGTCATACCCAAGAATCGGAACAAAGCCAACAGACAGTTGAAAAAGCGTCAATGATCGCAAAGAATTGAAAAAAATGAGATTTGATTTTTTTTTTCAAAACTTCAATTTTCTAATTTCAAAGAAAAAATCTATGCATTGCAGTTTTTGGTACAATTAACTCAATTTGAGAAAACGGGTCCATCGTTAAATGTTTATTCCACTGGAAAAACTGACAGTTAAATCCCCTTTCCAAAAATAAAAAAAAAATCAATCACATTTTTGTCCGCCATTTCCTCTTTCGTAATTGGAGTGTGAATATTGCCTGCCAATTAGCAATTGAACTTGAATTGAAGTCAAAAAAGGAAATATACCTAAAGCATTCATAAATGCATTAATGTGTTAGAATGCATTTTCTGTGATTGAAAGATCATTTAAAAACTTTACCTGAAAAACAAAACAACCTTAGAAAATTTCTTTGCTATAATTTAGCCTGAGCAGAAATTTTCAGACAAAATCTTTTGACTAAGAGAACACATGCTTTTAAACTATCGTTTTTGGAATGTAAATCCCCAGTTAAAAGAGCATTTTTGAGAGTTACTTCCCTACGCCAGAGTTACTTTGCACTTTTTGAGTGGTCTTAGGAATAAAAATTATAAATATCTCATCATTTGCGATACAAAAAAGGACTAAGAAACACTGCAATCTGTTTTTAAAAACTTTAAGTTATTTCATGAGTAATTACGATCTAGCTGAGTTTTAACAAACTAATGATCTAGAAACATGTTGGAATAAGTTGGTCAAAACATTTTGGAAACCGAGTCAATGAGCATTAAAAACAAAAAATATATCTCATTTGTTTTTTTTTGAAAACCTTCAATTTTCGAAAAAAACCCTAAAGCTCTTCAAACTTCAAGAGCGATTCACGCGTGAACCTTTTCTGATAAAAACTAATCCATTTAGAGTTAATTGGATCAATGTGTAAACTTTTTATACCGATGGAAAATCAAAAAATTTAAAATATTTTTCGAAACACGAGCTCGATCGAGTGAGGTTTTTGTGACCTTCAAACTTTTGCTGTTTAAAAGAACTGAATTCAAAAGTCAAACCCCGAAAAATCATAAATGAGCGATCACAATTTTCAGATCTTTTCCTGAAAAACAACAAAAAGCTCACGACCCCTATAGTTTCCACCAAGTTCATCGACTCTTAAGCAGTTACAGGAATCATGGACAAAAAATGAAAAGGAAGCAACTAAGTCGAAGAATTCGAACTCAACAAAAACCTCATAACTTACTCGGATGATCTTCAAATTGAGGAGAATACCCCAAGGGAAATAATCACTGCCCTTATATTAAAAGCATTCAAAATTGTTTACTAAGACAAAACTACAATGGTAGACGTTAGTTGAGCCGAAAACAAAATTAACGAGAACTTTGAGCTGTAATATTTTGAAATTCGACATTTTACGCTCTTTTCTCTGAAATACACAAAATATTGAACTATCTCTTTTTGCATTGTAACCGACGCAAAATGAGGTGAACACGAATAAGTAAAAAAATTACGAAAAAAAATAAAAATATAATTATACAAATCAAAATTGGTTAACTTACGCACTCAATTTTGAACAAATTTAGTAAAATTTGCTTAAATAAGAGAGATATTGTGCATTGAAAAAAAGCAATTCCGAAAAATAAGTAGACAAACGATAGTCCAACAATTCTTCTTTCAAAAAAAATTTCATACAAAGAAAGAAAGACAAAGTCCTGCCTGGACTTGAACTGTAGACAAGCTGTTCCGAAGGTGTACTTCTGGACCAAGTGAGAGGGGCTTGAATGATTGAGGTACAATAAAAAGCAGGATCGATTTGTTGCATAGCTTAAAAACTGTCCCGCTGGTGATTGAACCCCAGACATTATGCTCCGAAGTCGCGTTCTTTACCTCTAGAACAAAATGGAAGGGCCTTGAACTGTGACGAGGTTCAATAAAAACAGAAGGGCAGTGAAAAGAAAAGGTCCGCTCGGGAATCGAACCCGAGAACCTGTCGCTTGTAAGAACAATTGTTTATATTGAAAAAGTCTAGTTCCCGTATGAGTAGCGTAAGTTCTCGCAAAAGAAATGGGAAAATCAATTTAAAAAATCTGCTATCTATAACAAAATTAAAAAAAATTTGATTAGGTCAAATTTGAAAATAAAAAGGACTCATTCAATGCATTCTTGTGATTAAAAGGAGGCCAAACAAAAAATCACAAAAAAAATTGTCCTTAAATCGTAATTCCGCATTTTGTTCACTCAAGGTTCTCCAACCTCAACATAAACCACGTAAACAGTGACCTTCGTTTTATCAGGTATAGATGTTCCCGCTTGGCCAAATGTGCAGAAAAGACACTGAATTTGAATTTACTGATATCAAATTAAGTGATTTTGTCAAAGAAATTATTAACCTGAAAAAAAGTCTATAGTCTGGCTATTTCATAAACGATTCAGCAGCTTATAAATCCCCATGAGACCAATTCGACAAAAAATATTTTTCCAAGACTAAGTTTTTTTAATGTTCTTATAGCGATCCAGATCTGTTCTTATAGCGATACAGATTGCAGTTACTCGATCGTAGATTCTTTGTAGGCGTTTGAACTCAAATTGACCAGCTATTCAATTAACATTATTTTACACAGATGCGAGGATGCGCTCGCTTCGGAATCTCTAGCGAGAAAACGACAAAGCACCTCTATAAAGTGAAAAAAAAAACTGAAAATGTCCTCGAGTTGTAAAAATTTTGCTACGTGTTCTCGAACCTGCGACCAGGAGGTTTGGAGTCTAGTAACCTTCCCTATCAGTCAAGGACGCTTAAAAGTTGCCAAAGACAAGTCACAAATGTGGTAGAGAAGAGATGCTATGGAATTTCCAATGATCAGATCGTGATTTTAGCAAAAGTGCCACCAAATGATCATTTTAATTTGTGAGTTAGATTGGAAAAAATAAGAGTCAAATTAAAACACTACGTTGGAAATGTTAACACAAAAGAGAATCAAATGAATTTATAGATTTGTTTATGTTTCGTACACTGTATGTCAATTTTAACATTCTGTTTCAACAAATACTCTAGAATCTTCTGTGCGTATGCCCTGAGAAAGTAATACCTCGAGGGTATTTTTGAAACCCAGCAGAGCATGATGATGTTGACTATGTTGTTCAGGATTGGCAGATGGCCTCTTTTAAAAAATTAACTCAAAACTATTCACTTTAACTATTGTAAAAAGATCGGATCTTGTTAACTATCCCCCCATATTTCGATTTTGAGAAAGTCAACTTTTGGCTGCCACATTTTGAATAGTTTAAAACAATTTTCAGATAATAGACTTTATTAAAATTCTTCAGTTATGTATTGTTTAAATAAAGAAAAATACAAACACGAACGCGCGACAATGAAAGCCCAATTAAATGTTGACAATTTTGACATGCATATTTTATAAAGAAATCGTCGTCAAAAGTAATATACGCATAGGGGGAAAATAGTTAACAAGGTTCAAAAAAGGGGATAGTTAACAAGATCCAAATGAATTAATTCCCGTTTTTTTTAGAAAACAGATTTAACTACAGTAATTGAAAAAATTATTGAATATAACTGTGCAAAAATTAAAAAAAAGATAATTACTTAAGATGCAACTGAGAAAAACATTAACATGCACAGAAAGAAAACAAAGAACGACAAGGACTGACTGATTGAGTGTGTTGGTTCCATTAAAAAAAAACATTTGTCTCCAGTGAAAAAAAGTTAATTTTGTCTCTAGTACCGGTATCGGAGTTAAAACTGTGTTAAATACATTTTTTTATTCAAAACTCGGAGTTTAATCTGCCAACCCTGATTGTGTTTTCTCTTAATAATGATGTGCTCCATTGCAATCATGTTCAAAAATGTTCCATGGAGAAACTTCCTCACTAAATAATCCTCCGTGTTCACTTGGGCTGCGTTGTCGTAAAATCCCTCCACGTTAGCTGAAACAAATTCAACCTTAAACGAGAGAGGCCGCTACATTGCATCATGACCAGAATGCTCCGATCACATTTTCCATGGTGAACTAAAAAACGAAAATAAAGCGAAAAAAAATTCTTGGAAAACATATATATTTAAAATAATAATAAAAATATTGAGGGTTTTGCCACTATTTAAAACAGGCGAAGTTGCACTTTGCATACACAACAGAAATATGACCAATAAGGCTTGTGTGAAAAACTGAATGAGTAAAATTTTGAGTCTACAAAATTTCTGAAGTGACGCACGCCAATTATGCCGCATTAGCAGTACCAGTCAATTTGAAGAAAAAAATTACCGACTAACATACCTCAATTTATAGAGCAGTCTATGGAGCAGTAACAACATGAAAAAATTAGATGTAACAAAAATAAAATGGATTCTTTTTAAATTTGGGATTTTTTGTGAAAATCATACCTCAACACGCCATATGAAGTATTAATAGATAAATTTCGCTGTAATTAACAAATCAATTATGGCAAATAAGCTTCCTTCAACCAATTTGAAATGAGTTCTATGACGGATTAAATCTCCGCTTACGCGTTAATAGCGCGAATTATATCGCGCGTTAACTGTCCCAAATTGGTCAAAAGGGCAATCTTTAAACCCCCATAACTTTCCGAAAAAAAATCACAGGTGAAATACCTTTCCAAATTTAAACTCAGGACAACAATACGTTTTGAATGGTATAAAAAAATCCAGTCAAAAACGGCTAGTTAAAAAGTCGAAATTTGTCTGAAAAAAAAACCACCCCGAGCACAAATATTCCGTTACTTTCGTTACGAAAGTCGGAACAATAATAGTCTCGCGTCCAGACAATTCGGCCAAAGACAGTTCAGCCGAATTGAATATCAGACAATTCAGCCAAAATTATGCAGAAAATCCAGCCAGAGACAATTCAGCCAAAAATATAGTGACCGCCGCAGTCGCGCCAACGTGTTGCGAGCTTGCCAACAGAGGGTAAGACTCTATAAGAAATTTAGAGCCGGTTATAGTCTCGCGTCCAGACAATTCGGCCAAAGACAGTTCAGCCGAATTGAATATCAGACAATTCAGCCAAAATTATGCAGAAAATCCAGCCAGAGACAATTCAGCCAAAAATATAGTGACCGCCGCAGTCGCGCCAACGTGTTGCGAGCTTGCCAACAGAGGGTAGGACTCTATACGAAATTTAGAGCCGGTTATCGCGGCGACGCGCGCGTAGCGCGCCCACCGTTGACCTTAAACCGAGAAATAGCTCCAATTCCGATTTTTTTCTTTCGAATTTAGCATTTTGTAAAACTGGCTGAATTGTCTCAGGCTGAATTGTCTGTATACTTTTGGCTGAATTGTCTGAATTGTCTGTGGCCGAATTGTCTGTGCGCCAATAGTCTGTGTCAAAATTTTTAGCATTGACTGTACTTAATAGCTGATTATTGATCAAAATGAACACTTTCAAAAAGAACACATTTTATCGCAATAAAATTTGCGTCGCAACAATATTTGCGACTTAGGTTGGAAAAAAAGATAGTTCATATTAGAACACAAGCATTGCTTGTGTAAAAACTCAATGGTGGAATGAAGCAGAATGGTTTTTCTATAGTTAATATTGAGCACTAAATACATAAATTTTCATCACTTTATTGTGATCCCCGAAATTTTGTGAAAAAAAACGCTCCTACTGCACGATAGAAAACGCTCCTACTGCACTTTAAAGCCCTGGTATTTCAAGGCGCTGTTTGTACTATAGTGCGAGTTTTTTTCGAGTTGGGTTAGAAAATACACTAAAGCTCGCAAGCTTGCAAGTGTAATGACAAAGACCTAATCGCTTTCAATTGACTAACTCGTATTGTGAGAGCTATGTCCTTTGAAGACTCCAATGTAGTGTGGGGCCCCGTGGAACTGTTCATACGTCACCGGCTTGTCAATCTTGGACCTCGAAATTCGGCCGGCAACGTTTACCTGCAGAGCACATGACAACTGCAGACATCGCTTTGCTTGACTTTCGAACAGGAAGAAGGAAGATGAGTTGCCCAAAAGGCGTCTCCCCAAATTAGAACAAATCAGCATTCAATCTGAAAATGGAATATGAATGCAAAACAATTTGGCACAGCCTCCCTCTGGATTAAAAAAGCTCATTTTCTTCTTTTCCTGTTACACCTCTTTGACATTTTCCTTATATCTTCAACTTGAAGCAGATTAGGACACCGCTATACCAATGGTAGTGTACCAAACTTCAAATCAATCCGAGTTATCTTGAAATAGTATCTACATCTCTGAGCGGTGCAGAAAAATTAAAAAACTTAGTTTAAAAAAAATCAATTGAAGATAGATTACTGCAAGTACAAATTTTGGTCACACAAAGATCAAAGGTGGAAAAGTTTTCGAAAGTTTGATAAGTTTTCAAAATAATCCGTATTGAGTACCAGGTAATCGTCATCGCCAATAAAATCTCCGTACCAGCTCTCGAAGGACAACTTGGCAAATCTTTGAGCATTCAACTCAATCAAAATCTCATCAACAGACGAAAGATTGATATTGATCCCATCGATCCTTTCAGTCTTTGCTGAGCACAGGTCTATTCGTTCCCGCTCTTTTGCGCATGAAATACCTCTCGCGAGCCGCTTCTATATCCTCTTCAGTATTCCTTCTTTCAAACAACTTAACAATTTTCTCCATTTTCATCTTCATCTTTTCTCTTTTTTCTTCCTCGGGGTCTTTCAAAACAACTTGGGGAAGAGGTTTATAAGGCTGAACAGGAGAAGCTTTCTCGGCATCCTTTTCTTGATCGGATAGATCTTCATCGGAACCTGAACCCGATTCACTCCCGGAGTTACCCGAACCTTTACTATTCGCATCTTCATCATCGGAACAATCTGCTTTCTGGCGTTTCCGCTCTGTCGAATTTTGATCGTTTTGTCTGCTTTGGATCTCTCGGATTTTGGAAGCGGGAGCCGAATCCTCTTCGTCACTGCTATCGTCTCGGCTTTTATTCTCTTCACTCTGCCGTTTTCTGATATTCACTGGGCGCTTCTTGGTTGGCAAAATCAAACCACCAGTTTTGATGTTTGCCAACGTATCTGCCTCTTCTAATTTTGAGGTGCTTTCTTTTTCGTCTTTAGGTTCCGTTTTTCCATCGCTGAAAAAAAACAAAAACTGTTAAAATACTGTGTGTGCAAGATGCTTTTGCATTTTAAATCGTTAATCGTTAATCAGTTTATTTTCCAGTTACAGGTTAAAAATTCAAGGACAGACAAGCCTCTAAAAAGATATTTACAGCTTGTGGTATCAGAATTTAGTTTATTAAATGTATTTTTACAGTGACTTAAAATTTCTAGTGACTGACAGAGAAAAATCTACTTGAACAAATTACTTACATTAGTTCGACCTCCAGTTTTTCAGACCCGTCTCGACATACTTTGTCCAGATAATTTCTGTAAAAACCAGAAAATTCTTGTGTTTTGTTCCTTCGAGCTAAAACATCAGATATCAAATTTAACACGCTTGAGCTAGAACTCAATTTTGATTGCAATCAGTATATAATATACTGCAACACTTGGCTTTCAAGACTTAGCTAAACACAGTGCTTGATTCCACGCATTAGTCTTCCACGCATGTTTTTGAGTAACATGGTTCCGTTACAACAAAGTTAAAAAACTAAAAAAAAAAATGAGTAAACAAGAATGATTCACGACAAAAAACAGGAACCTTCGAGCACTTCATCCCGTTTGATTTCTCGTTCCATCTCTGCTCTCTCTGCCAGTTTCTTCTTGTAGCTCTCAGTCACGAAGGACTCCTTGTCCCCGTACTGCCCCCCCTCCGCCTGTCGCTCCTTCTGCACCCCCCTCTCCACTCGCAACTCATTCATCACCTTCCTCTTCTCCGCCGCCCGGATGAGATCGGCCGCGTATTTGCTCGTACGATTGGCCGCTTTCTTCTCTTCAATCTGCACAAAAATTATTTAAGACTCTTTGTTCATATATGTCTTAAATTAACTTCGTTAACTTGTCAGGAAATCAATTGTTAAATCATCCAAAATTACAATTGCACTCTAATAAATTATTAATTATAACTGGAATTTACCACCTTTTCGAGTAATTAATACGTGAAAGATTATTCACATCATGAATATCGTCGGGGAGGGCATTAGTAACAGAGATCAGAGGGGTTAGGGGTTGGTATTACAATTGCTAGTGAGGTCTAAAAAATCAGGACTCCAATCATTTATTAATTAGGAACTGGAAATTACCGCCTTTTCCAGTAATTCACGTGAAAGATTGAAAATCACCTTAGTTTCCATAAATTTATGATAAGACCAGCTAATGAAAAAACCCCTAATTGTTCGATCACTTCTAAATTAATCTAAATCTCGCTACGCTACCGCTTAAAACGGTCGCCAACAGTTTTCAATAACGCTTTTTTACATCTACACTACCTCTAATAGTTCATTAGCTGTACCTCCCGAAATAAAAATTGAGTTTTGCGATAGTTGAGATCGGATTCGAAATAATTGCAAGGCTATATTTTAAAACATATTTTCAATTTAATTTTGACTGGATTGGACAACAAGTTGTCTCCAGTATTCCATTGCATCATTTAAGCTATGAAGTAGCAAAAATTTCGACTTTTCAGAAAACTAGCGTCTCAGAAAAAAGCCTCTCCAAATCCCGCATCATGACGGGGTGCTAAAACGTTCGGAAAAAAAACCAAAACACACATCTGAATGCCAAATCGTATGGATTTAGACATATCTCAAAGCATTGTTACAAAAACTGTAGTAATAAAAACTGCCGTCAAAAAATTTAAACAAATAAATTGAACAAATAGTTTAAACGAGCAATTAACGAAAAAAAATTGAAAAACCTTCAAATCAATTAAACAAACAATTTAAATAACCTTTCTTTGCTGGTGTTGTTTCATACTGTCATACACTTCATCGTACTGGAACACACTGCTGTCCTGTTCAAGTGCCACCTGGATAGTATTCTGGACACTCTGACTGGCCAGAGACTGCATCTGGCGCTTCTTCAGGTTTCTGTTCACTTGTTCCACAGTTCTCTCTTCCTAAAACGAAGAGTGTGTTCAACTAATTCGAGTGCGTTCGACTGGCCATATCGTCCACACAGGACCATCATGATACATTTTCACTCATATGTGGATACGTCATGAAAACCGCAACATCAAGTAGCGATGGATTAACACGCAGCATATTTCATTTCCCTGGTGATTATATGACACAGAACACAGGCCATATTGCCCACGAGGGAATATTATAAGAAACATTTTCACTCATATGTGGACACGTCATGAAAACCGCAACATCAAGTAGCGATGGATTAACACGCAGCATATTTTATTTCCCTGGTGATTATATGACACAGAACACAGGCCATATTGCCCACGAGGGAATATTATAAGAAACATTTTCACTCATATGTGGACACGTCATGAAAACCGCAACATCAAGTAGCGATGGATTAACACGCAGCATATTTTATTTCCCTGGTGATTATATGACACAGAACACAGGCCATATTGCCCACGAGGGAATATTATAAGAAACATTTTCACTCATATGTGGACACGTCATGAAAACCGCAACATCAAGTAGCGATGGATTAACACGCAGCATATTTCATTTCCCTGGTGATTATATGACAGAACACAGGCCATATTGCCCACGAGGGAATATTATAAGAAACATTTTCACTCATATGTGGACACGTCATGAAAACCGCAACATCAAGTAGCGATGGATTAACACGCAGCATATTTCATTTCCCTGGTGATTATATGACACAGAACACAGGCCATATTGCCCACGAGGGAATATTATCAGAAACATTTTCACTCATATGTGGACCTATCATGAAAACCGCAACATCAAGTAGCGATGGATTAACACGCAGCATATTTTATTTCCCTGGTGATTATATGACATTGAATACAGGCCATATTGCCCACGAGGGAATATTATAAGAAACATTTTCACTCATTTGTGGATACGTCATGAAAATCGCAACATCAAGTAGCGATGGATTAACACGCAGCATATTTTATTTCCCTGGTGATTATATGACACAGAACACAGGCCATATTGCCCACGAGGGAATATTATAAGAAACATTTTCACTCATATGTGGACACGTCATGAAAACCGCAACATCAAGTAGCGATGGATTAACACGCAGCATATTTTATTTCCCTGGTGATTATATGACACAGAACACAGGCCATATTGCCCACGAGGGAATATTATAAGAAACATTTTCACTCATATGTGGACACATCATGAAAACCGCAACATCAAGTAGCGATGGATTAACACGCAGCATATTTTATTTCCCTGGTGATTATATGACACTGAATACAGGCCATATTGCCCACGAGGGAATATTATAAGAAACATTTTCACTCATTTGTGGATACGTCATGAAAATCGCAACATCAAGTAGCGATGGATTAACACGCAGCATATTTTATTTCCCTGGTGATTATATGACACAGAACACAGGCCATATTGCCCACGAGGGAATATTATAAGAAACATTTTCACTCATATGTGGACACGTCATGAAAACCGCAACATCAAGTAGCGATGGATTAACACGCAGCATATTTTAATTCCCTGGTGATTATATGACACAGAACACAGGCCATATTGCCCACGAGGTAATATTATAAGAAACATTTTCACTCATATGTGGACACGTCATGAAAACCGCAACATCAAGTAGCGATGGATTAACACGCAGCATATTTTATTTCCCTGGTGATTATATGACACAGAACACAGGCCATATTGCCCACGAGGGAATATTATAAGAAACATTTTCACTCATATGTGGACACGTCATGAAAACCGCAACATCAAGTAGCGATGGATTAACACGCAGCATATTTCATTTCCCTGGTGATTATATGACAGAACACAGGCCATATTGCCCACGAGGGAATATTATAAGAAACATTTTCACTCATATGTGGACACGTCATGAAAACCGCAACATCAAGTAGCGATGGATTAACACGCAGCATATTTTATTTCCCTGGTGATTATATGACACTGAATACAGGCCATATTGCCCACGAGGGAATATTATAAGAAACATTTTCACTCATTTGTGGATACGTCATGAAAATCGCAACATCAAGTAGCGATGGATTAACACGCAGCATATTTTATTTCCCTGGTGATTATATGACACAGAACACAGGCCATATTGCCCACGAGGGAATATTATAAGAAACATTTTCACTCATATGTGGACACGTCATGAAAACCGCAACATCAAGTAGCGATGGATTAACACGCAGCATATTTTATTTCCCTGGTGATTATATGACACAGAACACAGGCCATATTGCCCACGAGGGAATATTATAAGAAACATTTTCACTCATATGTGGACACGTCATGAAAACCGCAACATCAAGTAGCGATGGATTAACACGCAGCATATTTTATTTCCCTGGTGATTATATGACACAGAACACAGGCCATATTGCCCACGAGGGAATATTATAAGAAACATTTTCACCCATATGTGGACACGTCATGAAAACCGCAACATCAAGTAGCGATGGATTAACACGCAGCATATTTCATTTCCCTGGTGATTATATGACAGAACACAGGCCATATTGCCCACGAGGGAATATTATAAGAAACATTTTCACTCATATGTGGACACGTCATGAAAACCGCAACATCAAGTAGCGATGGATTAACACGCAGCATATTTCATTTCCCTGGTGATTATATGACACAGAACACAGGCCATATTGCCCACGAGGGAATATTATCAGAAACATTTTCACTCATATGTGGACACATCATGAAAACCGCAACATCAAGTAGCGATGGATTAACACGCAGCATATTTTATTTCCCTGGTGATTATATGACACTGAATACAGGCCATATTGCCCACGAGGGAATATTATAAGAAACATTTTCACTCATTTGTGGATACGTCATGAAAATCGCAACATCAAGTAGCGATGGATTAACACGCAGCATATTTTATTTCCCTGGTGATTATATGACACTGAATACAGGCCATATTGCCCACGAGGGAATATTATAAGAAACATTTTCACTCATATGTGGACACGTCCTGAAAACCGCAACATCAAGTAGCGATGGATTAACACGCAGCATATTTCATTTCCGTGGTGATTAAATGACACAGAACACAGGCCATATTGCCCACGAGGGAATATTATAAGAAACATTTTGACTCATATGTGGACACGTCATGAAAACCGCAACATCAAGTAGCGATGGATTAACACGCAGCATATTTTATTTCCCTGGTGATTATATGACACTGAATACAGGCCATATTGCCCACGAGGGAATATTATAAGAAACATTTTCACTCATTTGTGGATACGTCATGAAAATCGCAACATCAAGTAGCGATGGATTAACACGCAGCATATTTTATTTCCCTGGTGATTATATGACACTGAATACAGGCCATATTGCCCACGAGGGAATATTATAAGAAACATTTTCACTCATATGTGGACACGTCCTGAAAACCGCAACATCAAGTAGCGATGGATTAACACGCAGCATATTTCATTTCCGTGGTGATTAAATGACACAGAACACAGGCCATATTGCCCACGAGGGAATATTATAAGAAACATTTTGACTCATATGTGGACACGTCATGAAAACCGCAACATCAAGTAGCGATGGATTAACACGCAGCATATTTTATTTCCCTGGTGATTATATGACACAGAACACAGGCCATATTGCCCACGAGGGAATATTATAAAAAAACATTTTCACTCATATGTGGACACGTCATGAAAACCGCAACATCAAGTAGCGATGGATTAACACGCAGCATATTTTATTTCCCTGGTGATTATATGACACTGAATACAGGCCATATTGCCCACGAGGGAATAATATAAGAAACATTTTCACTCATATGTGGACACGTCATGAAAACCGCAACATCAAGTAGCGATGGATTAACACGCAGCATATTTTATTTCCCTGGTGATTATATGACACTGAATACAGGCCATATTGCCCACGAGGGAATATTATAAGAAACATTTTCACTCATATGTGGACACGTCATGAAAACCGCAACATCAAGTAGCGATGGATTAACACGCAGCATATTTTATTTCCCTGGTGATTATATGACACAGAACACAGGCCATATTGCCCACGAGGGAATATTATAAGAAACATTTTCACTCATATGTGGAAACGTCGAAAACCGCAACATCAAGTAGCGATGGATTAACACGCAGCATATTTTATTTCCCTGGTGATTATATGACACTGAATACAGGCCATATTGCCCACGAGGGAATATTATAAGAAACATTTTCACTCATATGTGGACACGTCATGAAAACCGCAACATCAAGTAGCGATGGATTAACACGCAGCATATTTCATTTCCCTGGTGATTATATGACACAGAACACAGGCCATATTGCCCACGAGGGAATATTATAAGAAACATTTTCACTCATATGTGGACACGTCATGAAAACCGCAACATCAAGTAGCGATGGATTAACACGCAGCATATTTTATTTCCCTGGTGATTATATGACACTGAATACAGGCCATATTGCCCACGAGGGAATATTATAAGAAACATTTTCACTCATATGTGGACACGTCATGAAAACCGCAACATCAAGAAGCGATGGATTAACACGCAGCATATTTTATTTCCCTGGTGATTATATGACACAGAACACAGGCCATATTGCCCACGAGGGAATATTATAAGAAACATTTTGACTCATATGTGGACACGTCATGAAAACCGCAACATCAAGTAGCGATGGATTAACACGCAGCATATTTTATTTCCCTGGTGATTATATGACACAGAACACAGGCCATATTGCCTACGAGGGAATATTATAAAAAAACATTTTCACTCATATGTGGACACGTCATGAAAACCGCAACATCAAGTAGCGATGGATTAACACGCAGCATATTTTATTTCCCTGGTGATTATATGACACTGAATACAGGCCATATTGCCCACGAGGGAATATTATAAGAAACATTTTCACTCATATGTGGACACGTCATGAAAACCGCAACATCAAGTAGCGATGGATTAACACGCAGCATATTTTATTTCCCTGGTGATTATATGACACTGAATACAGGCCATATTGCCCACGAGGGAATATTATAAGAAACATTTTCACTCATATGTGGACACGTCATGAAAACCGCAACATCAAGTAGCGATGGATTAACACGCAGCATATTTTATTTCCCTGGTGATTATATGACACAGAACACAGGCCATATTGCCCACGAGGGAATATTATAAGAAACATTTTCACTCATATGTGGAAACGTCGAAAACCGCAACATCAAGTAGCGATGGATTAACACGCAGCATATTTTATTTCCCTGGTGATTATATGACACTGAATACAGGCCATATTGCCCACGAGGGAATATTATAAGAAACATTTTCACTCATATGTGGACACGTCATGAAAACCGCAACATCAAGTAGCGATGGATTAACACGCAGCATATTTCATTTCCCTGGTGATTATATGACACAGAACACAGGCCATATTGCCCACGAGGGAATATTATAAGAAACATTTTCACTCATATGTGGACACGTCATGAAAACCGCAACATCAAGTAGCGATGGATTAACACGCAGCATATTTTATTTCCCTGGTGATTATATGACACTGAATACAGGCCATATTGCCCACGAGGGAATATTATAAGAAACATTTTCACTCATATGTGGACACGTCATGAAAACCGCAACATCAAGAAGCGATGGATTAACACGCAGCATATTTTATTTCCCTGGTGATTATATGACACAGAACACAGGCCATATTGCCCACGAGAGAAAATTATAAGAAACATTTTCACTCATATGTGGACACGTCATGAAAACCGCAACATCAAGTAGCGATGGATTAACACGCAGCATATTTTATTTCCCTAGTGATTATATGACACTGAATACAGGCCATATTGCCCACGAGGGAATATTATAAGAAACATTTTCACTCATTTGTGGATACGTCATGAAAATCGCAACATCAAGTAGCGATGGATTAACACGCAGCATAATTTATTTCCCTGGTGATTATATGACACTGAATACAGGCCATATTGCCCACGAAGGAATATAATAAGAAACATTTTCACTCATATGTGGACACGTCATGAAAACCGCAACATCAAGTAGCGATGGATTAACACGCAGCATATTTCATTTCCCTGGTGATTATATGACACAGAACACAGGCCATATTGCCCACGAGGGAATATTATAAGAAACATTTTCACTCATATGTGGACACGTCATGAAAACCGCAACATCAAGTAGCGATGGATTAACACGCAGCATATTTTATTTCCCTGGTGATTATATGACACTGAATACAGGCCATATTGCCCACGAGGGAATATTATGAGAAACATTTTCACTCATTTGTGGATACGTCATGAAAATCGCAACATCAAGTAGCGATGGATTAACACGCAGCATATTTTATTTCCCTGGTGATTATATGACACTGAATACAGGCCATATTGCCCACGAGGGAATATTATAAGAAACATTTTCACTCATATGTGGACACGTCATGAAAACCGCAACATCAAGTAGCGATGGATTAACACGCAGCATATTTCATTTCCCTGGTGATTATATGACACAGAATACAGGTCATATTGCCCACGAGGGAATATTATGAGAAACATTTTCACTCATATGTGGACACGTCATGAAAATCGCAACATCAAGTGGCGATGGATTAACACGCAGCATATTTTATTTCCCTGGTGATTATATGACACTGAATACAGGCCATATTGCCCACGAGGGAATATTATAAGAAACATTTTCACTCATATGTGGACACGTCATGAAAACCGCAACATCAAGTAGCGATGGATTAACACGCAGCAGATTTTATTTCCCTGGTGATTATATGACACAGAACACAGGCGATATTGCCCACGAGGGAATATTATAAGAAACATTTTCACTCATATGTGGACACGTCATGAAAACCGCAACATCAAGTAGCGATGGATTAACACGCAGCAGATTTTATTTCCCTGGTGATTATATGACACAGAACACAGGCCATATTGCCCACGAGGGAATATTATAAGAAACATTTTCACTCATTTGTGGATACGTCATGAAAATCGCAACATCAAGTAGCGATGGATTAACACGCAGCAGATTTTATTTTCCTGGTGATTATATGACACAGAACACAGGCCATATTGCCCACGAGGGAATATTATAAGAAACATTTTCATTCATATGTGGACACGTCATGAAAACCGCAACATCAAGTAGCGATGGATTAACACGCAGCAGATTTTATTTCCCTGGTGATTATATGACACAGAACACAGGCCATATTGCCCACGAGGGAATATTATAAGAAACATTTTCACTCATTTGTGGATACGTCATGAAAATCGCAACATCAAGTAGCGATGGATTAACACGCAGCAGATTTTATTTCCCTGGTGATTATATGACACAGAACACAGGCCATATTGCCCACGAGGGAAAATTATAAGAAACATTTTCACTCATATGTGGACACGTCATGAAAACCGCAACATCAAGTAGCGATGGATTAACACGCAGCATATTTTATTTCCCTGGTGATTATATGACACTGAATACAGGCCATATTGCCCACGAGGGAATATTATAAGAAACATTTTCACTCATATGTGGACACGTCATGAAAACCGCAACATCAAGTAGCGATGGATTAACACGCAGCAGATTTTATTTCCCTGGTGATTATATGACACAGAACACAGGCCATATTGCCCACGAGGGAATATTATAAGAAACATTTTCACTCATATGTGGACACGTCATGAAAACCGCAACATCAAGTAGCGATGGATTAACACGCAGCAGATTTTATTTCCCTGGTGATTATATGACACAGAACACAGGCCATATTGCCCACGAGGGAATATTATAAGAAACATTTTCACTCATTTGTGGATACGTCATGAAAATCGCAACATCAAGTAGCGATGGATTAACACGCAGCAGATTTTATTTCCCTGGTGATTATATGACACAGAACACAGGCCATATTGCCCACGAGGGAATATTATAAGAAACATTTTCACTCATATGTGGACACGTCATGAAAACCGCAACATCAAGTAGCGATGGATTAACACGCAGCATATTTTATTTCCCTGGTGATTATATGACACTGAATACAGGCCATATTGCCCACGAGGGAATATTATAAGAAACATTTTCACTCATATGTGGACACGTCATGAAAATCGCAACATCAAGTAGCGATGGATTAACACGCAGCATATTTTATTTCCCTGGTGATTATATGACAATGAATACAGGCCATATTGCCCACGAGGGAATATTATGAGAAACATTTTCACTCATTTGTGGATACGTCATGAAAATCGCAACATCCAGTAGCGATGGATTAACACGCAGCAGATTTTATTTCCCTGGTGATTAAATGACACAGAATACCGGCCATGTTGCCCACGAAAGAATATTATGAAAAACATTTTCACTCATATGTGGATACGTCATGAAAAACGCAACATCAAGTAGCAATGGATTAACATGCAGCATATTTTGTTTCCCTGGTGATTATATGACACAATACAGGCCATATTACCCACGAGGGAATATTATGAGAAACATTTTAACTCATATGTGGATACGTCACGAATACCGCAACATCAAGCAGCGATGGATTAACACGCAGTATATTTTATTTCCCTGGTGATTATATGACACAGAATACAGGCCATATTGCCCACGAGGGAATATTATGAGAAACATTTTCACTCATATGTGGATACGTCACGAATGCCGCGACATCAAGCAGCGATGGATTAACACGCAGTTTATTTTATTTGCCTGGTGATTATATGACACAGAATACAGGCCATATTGCCCACGAGGGAATATTATGAGAAACATTTTCACTCATATGTGGACACGTCATGAAAATCGCAACATCAAGTAGCGATGGATTAACACGCAGCTCATTTCATTCCCTGGTGATTATATGACACAAAATACAGGCCATATTGCCCACGAGGGAATAATATGAGAAACATTTTCACTCATTTGTGGATACGTCATGAAAATCGCAACATCAAGTAGCGATGGATTAACACGCACCAGATTATATTTCCCTGGTGATTATATGACACAGAACACAGGCCATATTGCCCACGAGGGAAAATTATGAGAAACATTTTCACTCATATGTGGATACGTCATGAAAACCGCAACATCAAGTAGCGATGGATTAACACGCAGCCGACTTTATTTCCCTGGTGATTATATGACACAGAACACAGGCCATATTGCCCACGAAGGAAAATTATGAGAAACATTTTCACTCATATGTGGATATGTCATGAAAACCGCAACATCAAGTAGCGATGGATTAACACGCAGCATATTTTATTTCCCTGGTGATTATATGACACTGAATACAGGCCATATTACCCACGAGGGAATATTATGAGAAACATTTTCACTAATTTGTGGATACGTCATGAAAATTGCAACATCAAGTAGCGATGGATTAACACGCAGCAGATTTTATTTCCCTGGTGATTATATGATACAGAACACAGGTCATATTGCCCACGAGGGAATATTATAGGAAACATTTTCACTCATATGTGGATACGTCAGGAAAACCGCAACATCAAGTAGTGATGGATTAACACGCAGCAGATTTTATTTCCCTGGTGATTATATGACACAGAACACAGGCCAAATTGCCCACGAGGGAATTTTATGAGAAACATTTTCACTCAAATGTGGATACGTCATGAAAGCCGCAACATCAAGCAGCGATAGATTAACACGCAGCACATTTTATTTCCCTGGTGATTTTATGACACTGAATACAGGCCATATTGCCCACGAGGGAATATTATGAGAAACATTTTCACTCATATGTGGATACGTCACGAATACCGCAACATCAAGCAGCGATGGATTAACACGCAGTATATTTTATTTCCCTGGTGATTATATGACACAGAATACAGGCCATATTGCCCACGAGGGAATATTATGAGAAACAATTTCACTTATATGTGGATACGTCATGAAAACCGCAACATCAAGCAGCGATGGATTAACACGCAGCATATTTTATTTCCCTGGTGATTATATGACATTGCATACAGGCCATATTGCCCACGAGTGAATATTATGAGAAACATTTTCACTCATATGTGGATGCGTCACGAATACCGCAACATCAAGCAGCGATGGATTAACACGCAGCATATTTTATTTCCCTGGTGATTATATGACACAGAATACATGCCATATTGCCCACGAGGGAATATTATGAGCAACATTTCCACTCATTTGTGGATACGTCATGAAAATCGCAACATCAAGTAGCGATGGATTAACACGCAGCAGATTTTATTTCCCAGGTGATTATATGACACTGAAAACAGGCCAAATTGCCCACGAGGGATAATTATGAGAAACATTTTCACTCATATGTGGATACATAACGAATACCGCAACATCCAGCAGCGATGGATTAACACGCAGTATATTTTATTTCCCTGGTGATTAAATGACACAGAATACAGGCCATATTGCCCACGAGGGAATATTATGAGAAACAATTTCACTCATATGTGGATACATCATGAAAACCGCAACATCAAGCAGCGATGGATTAACACGCAGCATATTTTATTTCCCTGGTGATTATATGACACTGAATACAGGCCATATTGCCCATGAGAGAAAATTATGAGAAACATTTTCACTCATATGTGGATACGTCACGAATACCGCAACATCAAGCAGCGATGGATTAACACGCAGCATATTTTATTTCCCTGGTGATTATATGACACAGAATACAGGCCATATTGCCCACGAGGGAAAATTATGAGAAACATTTTCACTCAATTGTGGATACGTTATGAAATTCGCAACATCAAGCAGCGATGGAATTACACGCAGCATATTTTATTTCCCTGGTGATTATATGACACAATACAGGCCATATTGCCCACGAGGGAATATTATGAGAAACATTTTCACTCATATGTGGATACGTAACAAAAAAAACGCGCAACATCAAATAGCGATGGATTTACACGCAGCATATTTTTTTCCCTGGTGATTATATGACACATTACAGACCATATTGCCCACAAGGGAAAAATATAAGAACCATTTTCACTCATATGTGGATACGTCATGAAAATCGCAACATCACGTAGCGATGGATTAACGCGCAGCATATTTCATTTCCCTGGTGATTATATGACACAAGAATACAGGCCATATTGCCCACGAGGGAATGTTATGAGAAACATTTTCACTCATATGTGGATACCTCATGAAAACCGCAACATCAAGCAGCGATGGATTAACACGCAGCATATTTTATTTCCCTGGTGATTATATGACACTGAATACAGGCCATATTGCCCACGAGGGAATATTATGAGAAACATTTTCACTCATATGTGGATGCGTCACGAATACCGCAACATCAAGCAGCGATGGATTAACACGCAGCATATTTTATTTCCCTGGTGATTATATGACACAGAATACAGGCCATATTGCCCACGAGGGAATATTATGAGAAACATTTCCACTCATTTGTGGATACGTCATGAAAATCGCAACATCAACTAGCGATGGATTAACACGCAGCAGATTTTATTTCCCTGGTGATTATATGACACTGAATACAGGCCATATTGCCCACGAGGGATAATTATGAGAAACATTTTCACTCATATGTGGATACATAACGAATACCGCAACATCAAGCAGCGATGGATTAACACGCAGCATAGTTTATTTCCCTGGTGATTATATGACACTGAATACAGACCATATTGCCCACGAGGGAATTTTATGAGAAACATTTTCACTCATATGTGGATACGTCACGAAAACCGCAACATCAAGCAGCGATGGATTAATACGCAGTATACTTTATTTCCCTGGTGATTATATGACACAGAATACAGGCCATATTGCCCACGAGGGAATATTATGAGAAACAATTTCACTCATATGTGGATACGTCATCAAAACCGCAACATCAAGCAGCGATGGATTAACACGCAGCATATTTTATTTCCCTGGTGATTATATGACACTGAATACAGGCCATATTGCCCATGAGAGAAAATTATGAGAAACATTTTCACTCATATGTGGATATGTCACGAATACCGCAACATCAAGCAGCGATGGATTAACACGCAGCATATTTTATTTCCCTGGTGATTATATGACACAGAATACAGGCCATATTGCCCACGAGGGAAAATTATGAGAAACATTTTCACTCATTTGTGGATACGTTATGAAATTCGCAACATCAAGCAGCGATGGAATTACACGCAGCATATTTTATTTCCCTGGTGATTATATGACACAGAATACAGGCCATATTGCCCACGAGGGAATATTATGAGAAACATTTTCACTCATTTGTGGATACGTTATAAAATTCGCAACATCAAGTAGCGATGGATTAACACGCAGCAGATTTTATTTCCCTGGTGATTATATGACACTGAATACAGGCCATATTGCCCAAGGAGGAATATTATGAGAAACATTTTCACTCCTATGTGGATACGTCACGAATACCGCAACATCAAGCAGCGATGGATTAACACGAAGCATATTTTATTTCCCTGGTGATTATATGACACAGAAAACAGGCCATATTGCCCACGAGGGAAAATTATGAGAAAGATTTTCACTCATATGTGGATAGTTCATGAAAATCGCAACATCAAGTAGCGATGGATTAACACGCAGCAAATTTTATTCTCCTGGTGATTATATGACACAGAATACAGGCCATTTTTCCCACGAGGGAATATTATGATAAACATTTACACTAATTTGTGGATACGTCATGAAAAACGCAACATTAAGTAGCGATGGATTAACACGCAGCATATTTCATTTTCCTGGTGATTATATGACACAATACAGGTCATATTGCCACGAGGGAATATTATGAGAAACATTCTCACTCATATGTGGATACGTCATGAAAAACGCAACATCAAGTAGCGATGGATTAACACGCAGCATATTTTGTTTGGCTGGTGATTATATGACAAAATGTAGGCCATATTGCCCACGAGGGAAAATTATAAGAAACATTTTCACTCATATGTGGATACGTCATGAAAATCGTAACATCAAGTAGCGGTGGATTAACACGCAGCATATTTTATTTCCCTGGTGATTATATGACACAGAATACAGGCCATATTGCCCATGAGGGAATACTATGAGAAACATTTTCACTCATTTGTGGATACGTAATGAAAATCGCAACATCAAGTAGCGATGGATTAACACGCAGCAAATTTTATTCTCCTGGTGATTATATGACACAGAATACAGGCCATTTTTCCCACGAGGGAATATTATGATAAACATTTACACTAATTTGTGGATACGTCATGAAAAACGCAACATTAAGTAGCGATGGATTAACACGCAGCATATTTCATTTTCCTGGTGATTATATGACACAATACAGGTCATATTGCCCACGAGGGAATATTATGAGAAACATTCTCACTCATATGTGGATACGTCATGAAAAACGCAACATCAAGTAGCGATGGATTAACACGCAGCATATTTTGTTTGGCTGGTGATTATATGACAAAATGTAGGCCATATTGCCCACGAGGGAAAATTATGAGAAACATTCTCACTCATATGTGGATACGTCATGAAAATCGTAACATCAAGTAGCGGTGGATTAACACGCAGCATATTTTATTTCCCTGGTGATTATATGACACAGAATACAGGCCATATTGCCCATGAGGGAATATTATGATAAACATTTACACTCATTTGTGGATACGTCATGAAAAACGCAACATTAAGTAGCGATGGATTAACACGCAGCATATTTCATTTTCCTGGTGATTATATGACACAATACAGGTCATATTGCCCACGAGGGAATATTATGAGAAACATTCTCACTCATATGTGGATACGTCATGAAAATCGTAACATCAAGTAGCGGTGGATTAACACGCAGCATATTTTATTTCCCTGGTGATTATATGACACAGAATACAGGCCATATTGCCCATGAGGGAATACTATGAGAAACATTTTCACTCATTTGTGGATACGTCATGAAAATCGCAACATCAAGTAGCGATGGATTAACGCGCAGCAGGTTTTGTTTCCCTGGTGATTATATGACACAGAATACAGGCCATGTTGCCCACGAGAGAATATTATGAGAAAGATTTTCACTCATTTGTGGATAGTTCATGAAAATCGCAACATCAAGTAGCGATGGATTAACACGCAGCAGATTTTACTCTCCTGGTGATTATATGACACAGAATACAGGCCATATTTCCCACGAAGGAATATTATGATAAACATTTACACTAATTTGTGGATACGCCATGAAAAACGCAACATTAAGTAGCGATGGATTAACACGCAGCATATTTCATTTTCCTGGTGATTATATGACACAATACAGGTCATATTGCCCACGAGTGAATATTATGAGAAACATTCTCACTCATATGTGGATACGTCATGAAAATCGTAACATCAAGTAGCGGTGGATTAACACGCAGCATATTTTATTTCCCTGGTGATTATATGACACAGAATACAGGCCATATTGCCCATGAGGGAATACTATGAGAAACATTTTCACTCATTTGTGGATACGTCATGAAAATCGCAACATCAAGTAGCGATGGATTAACGCGCAGCAGGTTTTGTTTCCCTGGTGATTATATGACACAGAATACAGGCCATGTTGCTCACGAGAGAATATTATGAGAAAGATTTTCACTCATATGTGGATAGTTCATGAAAATCGCAACATCAAGTAGCGATGGATTAGCACGCAGCAGATTTTATTCTCCTGGTGATTATATGACACAGAAAACAGGCCATATTTCCCACGAGGGAATATTATGATAAATATTTACACTAATTTGTGGATACGTCATGAAAAACGCAACATTAAGTAGCGATGGATTAACACGCAGCATATTTCATTTTCCTGGTGATTATATGACACAATACAGGTCATATTGCCCACGAGTGAATATTATGAGAAACATTCTCACTCATATGTGGATACGTCATGAAAAACGCAACATCAAGTAGCGATGGATTAACGCGCAGCAGGTTTTGTTTCCCTGGTGATTATATGACACAGAATACAGGCCATGTTGCCCACGAGAGAATATTATGAGAAACATTTTCACTCATATGTGGATACGTCATGAAAACCGCAACATCAAGCAGCGATGGATCAACACGCAGCATATTTTATTTCCCTGGTGATTATATGACAGAGAATACAGGCCTTTTTACCCACGAGGGAATATTATGAGAAACACTTTCACTCATATGTGGATACGTCATGAATACCGCAACATCAAGCAGCGATGGATTAACACGCAGCATATTTTATTTCCCTGGTGATTATAAGACACAGAATACAGGCAGTATTGCCCACGAGGGAATATTATGAGAAACATTTTCACTCATATGTGGATACGTCATGAAAATCGCAACATCAAGTAGCGATCGATTAACACGCAGCATTTTTTATTTCCTTGTGATTATATGACACAGAACACAAGCCATATTGCCCACGAGTGAATATTATGAGAAACATTTTCACTCATATGTGGCTACGTCACGAATACCGCAACATCAAGCAGCGATGGATTAACACGCAGCAAAATTTATTTCCCTGGTGTTATATGACACAGAATACAGGCCATATTGCCCACGAGTGAATATTATGAGAAACATGTGTGGATGCGTCATGATAATTGCAACATCAAGTAGCAATGGATTAACACGCAGCATATTTTGTTTCCCTGGTGATTATATGACACAATACAGGCCATATTGCCCACGAGGGAATATCATGAGAAACCTTTTCATTCATTTGTGGATACGTCATGAAAATCGCAACATCAAGCAGAGATGGATTCAGACGCAGCAGATTTTATTTCCCTGGTGATTATCTGACACAGAATACCGGCCATATTGCCCACGAAGGAATATTATGAAAAACATTTTCACTCATATGTGGATACGTCATGAAAAACGCAACATCAAGTAGCAATGGATTAACACGCAGCAGATTATATTTCCCTGGTGATTATATGACAAAGAACACAGGCCATATTGCCCACGAGGGAAAATTATGAGAAACATTTTCACTCATATGTGGATACGTCATGAAAACCGCAACATCAAGTAGCGATGGATTAACACGCAGCAGACTTTATTTCCCTGGTGATTATATGACACAGAACACAGGCCATATTGCCCACGAGTGAATATTATGAGAAACATTTTCACTCATATGTGGCTACGTCACGAATACCGCAACATCAAGCAGCGATGGATTAACACGCAGCAAAATTTATTTCCCTGGTGTTATATGACACAGAATACAGGCCATATTGCCCACGAGTGAATATTATGAGAAACATGTGTGGATGCGTCATGATAATTGCAACATCAAGTAGCAATGGATTAACACGCAGCATATTTTGTTTCCCTGGTGATTATATGACACAATACAGGCCATATTGCCCACGAGGGAATATCATGAGAAACCTTTTCATTCATTTGTGGATACGTCATGAAAATCGCAACATCAAGCAGAGATGGATTCAGACGCAGCAGATTTTATTTCCCTGGTGATTATCTGACACAGAATACCGGCCATATTGCCCACGAAGGAATATTATGAAAAACATTTTCACTCATATGTGGATACGTCATGAAAAACGCAACATCAAGTAGCAATGGATTAACACGCAGCAGATTATATTTCCCTGGTGATTATATGACAAAGAACACAGGCCATATTGCCCACGAGGGAAAATTATGAGAAACATTTTCACTCATATGTGGATACGTCATGAAAACCGCAACATCAAGTAGCGATGGATTAACACGCAGCAGACTTTATTTCCCTGGTGATTATATGACACAGAACACAGGCCATATTGCCCACGAGGGAAAAATATGAGAAACATTTTCACTCATTTGTGGATACGTCATGAAAATCGCAACATCAAGTAGCGATTGGTTAACACGCAGCATATTTTGTTTGCCTGTTGATTATATGACAAAATGTAGGTCATATTGCCCACGAGGGAATATTATGAGAAACATTCTCACTCATATGTGGATACGTCATGAAAAACGCAACATCAAGTAGCGATTGATTAACACGCAGCATATTTTGTTTGCCTGGTGATTATATGACAAAATGTAGGCCATATTGCCCACGAGGGAAAATTATAAACATTTTCACTCATATGTGGATACGTCATGAAAATCGTAACATCAAGTAGAGGTGGATTAACACGCAGCATATTTTATTTCCCTGGTGATTATATGACACAATACAGGCCATATTGCCCACGAGGGAATATTATGAGAAACATTTTCACTCATATGTGGATACGTCATGAAAACCGCAACATCAAGTAGCGATGGATTAACACGCAGCAAAATTTATTTCCCTAGTGTTATATGACACAGAATACAGGCCATATTGCCCACGAGTGAATATTATGAGAAACATGTTCACTCATATGTGGATGCGTCATGATAATTGCAACATCAAGTAGCAATGGATTAACACGCAGCATATTTTGTTTCCCTGGTGATTATATGACACAATACAGGCCATATTGCCCACGAGGGAATATCATGAGAAACCTTTTCATTCATTTGTGGATACGTCATGAAAATCGCAACATCAAGCAGAGATGGATTCAGACGCAGCAGATTTTATTTCCCTGGTGATTATATGACACAGAATACCGGCCATATTGCCCACGAAGGAATATTATGAAAAACATTTTCACTCATATGTGGATACGTCATGAAAAACGCAACATCAAGTAGCAATGGATTAACACGCAGCAGATTATATTTCCCTGGTGATTATATGACACAGAACACAGGCCATATTGCCCACGAGGGAAAATTATGAGAAACATTTTCACTCATATATGGATACGTCATGAAAACCGCAACATCAAGTAGCGATGGATTAACACGCAGCAGACTTTATTTCCCTGGTGATTATATGACACAGAACACAGGCCATATTGCCCACGAGGGAAAAATATGAGAAACATTTTCACTCATTTGTGGATACGTCATGAAAATCGCAACATCAAGTAGCGATTGATTAACACGCAGCATATTTTGTTTGCCTGGTGATTATATGACAAAATGTAGGCCATATTGCCCACGAGGGAAAATTATAAGAAACATTTTCACTCATATGTGGATACGTCATGAAAATCGTAACATCAAGTAGCGGTGCATTAACACGCAGCATATTTTATTTCCCTGGTGATTATATGACACAATACAGGCCATATTGCCCACGAGGGAATATTATGAGAAACATTTTCACTCATATGTGGATACGTCATGAAAACCGCAACATCAAGCAGCGATGGATTAACACGCAGCATATTTTATTTCCCTGGTGATTATATGACAGAGATTACAGGCCTTATTACCCACGAGGGAATATTATGAGAAACACTTTCATTCATATGTGGATACGTCATGAAAACCGCAACATCAAGCAGCGATGGATTAACAAGCAGCATATTTTATTTCCCTGGTGATTATAAGACACAGAAAACAGGCAATATTGCCCACGAGGGAATATTATGAGAAAAATTTTCACTCATATGTGGATACGTCATGGAAATCGCAACATCAAGTAGCGATCGATTAACACGCAGCATTTTTTATTTCCTGGTGATTATATGACACAGAATACAAGCCATATTGCCCACGAGTGAATATTATGAGAAACATTTTCACTCATATGTGGATACGTCACGAATACCGCAACATCAAGCAGCGATGGATTAACACGCAGCAAAATTTATTTCCCTGGTGTTATATGACACAGAATACAGGCCATATTGCCCACGAGTGAATATTATGAGAAACATGTTCACTCATATGTGGATGCGTCATGATAATTGCAACATTAAGTAGCAATGGATTAACACGCAGCATATTTTGTTTCCCTGGTGATTATATGACACAATACAGGCCATATTGCCCACGAGTGAATATTATGAGAAACATGTTCACTCATATGTGGATGCGTCATGATAATTGCAACATTAAGTAGCAATGGATTCAGACGCAGCAGATTTTATTTCCCTGGTGATTAAATGACACAGAATACCGGCCATATTGCCCACGAGGGAATATTATGGAAAACATTTTCACTCATATGTGGATACGTCATGAAAAACGCAACATCAAGTAGCAGTGGATTAACACGCAGCAGATTATATTTCCCTGGTGATTATATGACACAGAACACAGGCCATATTGCCCACGAGGGAAAATTATGAGAACCATTTTCACTCATATGTGGATACGTCATGAAAACCGCAACATCAAGTAGCGATGGATTAACACGCAGACTTTATTTCCCTGGTGATTATATGACACAAAACACAGGCCATATTGCCCACGAGGGAATAATATGAGAAACATTTTCACTCATTTGTGGATACGTCATGAAAATCGCAACATCAAGTAGCGATTGATTAACACGCAGCATATTTTGTTTGCCTGGTGATTATATGACAAAATGTAGGCCATATTGCCCACGAGGGAAAATTATAAGAAACATTTTCACTCATATGTGGATACGTCATGAAAATCGTAACATCAAGTAGCGGTGGATTAACACGCAGCATATTTTATTTCCCTGGTGATTATATGACACAATACAGGCCATATTGCCCACGAGGAGATATCATGAGAAACCTTTTCATTCATTTGTGGATACATCATGAAAAACGCAACATTAAGTAGCGATGGATTAACACGCAGCATATTTCATTTTCCTGGTGATTATATGACACAATACAGGTCATATTGCCCACGAGGGAATATTATGAGAAACATTCTCACTCATATGTGGATACGTCATGAAAAACGCAACATCAAGTAGCGATTGATTAACACGCAGCATATTTTGTTTGCCTAGTGATTATATGACAAAATGTAGGCCATATTGCCCACGAGGGAAAATTATAAGAAACATTTTCACTCATATGTGGATACGTCATGAAAATCGTAACATCAAGTAGCGGTGGATTAACACGCAGCATATTTTATTTCCCTGGTGATTATATGACGCAGAATACAGGCCATATTGCCCACGAGGGAATACTATGAGAAAAATTTTCACTCATTTGTGGATACGCCATGAAAATCGCAACATCAAGTAGCGATGGATTAACGGGCAGCAGGTTTTGTTTCCCTGGTGATTATATGACACAGAATACAGGCCATGTTGCCCACGAGAGAATATTATGAGAAACATTTTCACTCATATGTGGATACGTCATGAAAACCGCAACATCAAGCAGCGATGGATTAACACGCAGCATATTTTATTTCCCTGGTGATTATATGACACAATACAGGCCATATTGCCCACGAGGGAATATCATGAGACACCTTTTCATTCATTTGTGGACACATCATGAAAACGCAACATTAAGTAGCGATGGATTAACACGCAGCATATTTCATTTTCCTGGTGATTATATGACACAATACAGGTCATATTGCCCACGAGGGAATATTATGAGAAACATTCTCACTCATATGTGGATACGTCATGAAAAACGCAACATCAAGTAGCGATTGATTAACACGCAGCATATTTTGTTTGCCTGGTGATTATATGACAAAATGTAGGCCATATTGCCCACGAGGGAAAATTATAAGAAACATTTTCACTCATATGTGGATACGTCATGAAAATCGTAACATCAAGTAGCGGTGGATTAACACGCAGCATATTTTATTTCCCTGGTGATTATATGACACAGAATACAGGCCATATTGCCCACGAGGGAATACTATGAGAAAAATTTTCACTCATTTGTGGATACGCCATGAAAACCGCAACATCAAGCAGCGATGGATTAACACGCAGCATATTTTATTTCCCTGGTGATTATATGACAGAGAATACAGGCCTTATTACCCACGAGGGAATATTATGAGAAACACTTTCACTCATATGTGGATACGTCATGAAAACCGCAACATCAAGCAGCGATGGATTAACACGCAGCATATTTTATTTCCCTGGTGATTATATGACACAATACAGGGCATATTGCCCACGAGGGAATATCATGAGACACCTTTTCAATCATTTGTGGATACATCATGAAAAACGCAACATTAAGTAGCGATGGATTAACACGCAGCATATTTCATTTTCCTGGTGATTATATGACACAATACAGGTCATATTGCCCACGAGGGAAAATTATAAGAAACATTCTCACTCATATGTGGATACGTCATGAAAAACGCAACATCAAGTAGCGATTGATTAACACGCAGCATATTTTATTTTGCCTGGTGATTATATGACAAAATGTAGGCCATATTGCCCACGAGGGAAAATTATAAGAAACATTTTCACTCATATGTGGATACGTCATGAAAATCGTAACATCAAGCAGCGGTGGATTAACACGCAGCATATTTTATTTCCCTGGTGATTATATGACACAGAATACAGGCCATATTGCCCACGAGGGAATACTATGAGAAAAATTTTCACTCATTTGTGGATACGTCATGAAAATCGCAACATCAAGTAGCGATGGATTAACGCGCAGCAGGTTTTGTTTCCCTGGTGATTATATGACACAGAATACAGGCCATGTTGCCCACGAGAGAATATTATGAGAAACATTTTCACTCATATGTGGATACGTCATGAAAACCGCAACATCAAGTAGCAATCGATTAACACGCAGCGTTTTTTATTTCCTGGTGATTATATGACACAGAATACAAGCCATATTGCCCACGAGTGAATATTATGAGAAACATTTTCACTCATATGTGGATACGTCACGAACACCGCAACATCAAGCAGCGATGGATTAACACGCAGAAAAATTTATTTCCCTGGTGTTATATGACACAGAATACAGGCCATATTGCCCACGAGTGAATATTATGAGAAACATAATCACTCATATGTGGATGCGTCATGATAATTGCAACATCAAGTAGCAATGGATTAACACGCAGCATATTTTGTTTTTCTGGTGATTATATGACACAATACAGGCCATATTGCCCACGAGGGAATATCATGAGAAACCTTTTCATTCATTTGTGGATACGTCATGAAAATCGCAACATCAAGTAGAGATGGATTCAGACGCAGCAGATTTTATTTCCCTGGTGATTAAATGACACAGAATACCGGCCATATTGCCCACGAAGGAATATTATGAAAAACATTTTCACTCATATGTGGATACGTCATGAAAAACGCAACATCAAGTAGCAATGGATTAACACGCAGCATATTTTGTTTTTCTGGTGATTATATGACACAATACAGGCCATATTACCCACGAGGGAATATCATGAGAAACCTTTTCATTCATTTGTGGATACGTCATGAAAATCGCAACATCAAGTAGCGATGGATTAACACGCAGCAGACTTTATTTCCCTGGTGATTATATGACACAGAATACAGGCCATATTGCCCACGAGGGACTATTATGAGAAACATTTTCACTCATTTGTGGATACGTCATGAAAAAGGCAACATCAAGTAGCAATGGATTAACACGCAGCATATTTTGTTTCCCTGGTGATTATATGACACAATACAGGCCATAATGCCCACGAGGGAATATTATGCGAAACCTTTTCATTCATATGTGGATAGGTCATGAAAATCGCAACATCAAGTAGCGATGGATTAACACGCAGCATATTTTAGTTCTCTGGTGATTATATGACACAGAATAGAATCAGGCCAGATTGCCCACGAGGGAATATTATGAGAAACATTTTCACTCATATGTGGACACGTCATGAAAATCGCAACATCAAGTAGAGATGGATTAACACGCAGTAGATTTTAGATTCCTGGTGATTATATGACACAGAATACAGGCCACATTTCCCACGAAGGAATATTATGAGAAACATTTCAATCATTTGTGGGTACGTCATGAAAAACGCAACATCAAGTAGCGATGGATTAACACGCAGCATATTTCATTTCCCTGGTGATTATATGACACAATACAGGCCATATTGCCCACGAGGGAATATTATGAGAAACAATTTCACTCAAATGTGGATACGTCATGAAAAACGCAACATCAAGTAGTAATGGATTAACACGCAGCATATTTTGTTTTCCTGTTGATTATATGACACAATACAGGCCATATTGCCCACGAGGGAACATTATAAGTAACATTTTCACTCATATGTGGATACGTCATGAAAATTGCAACAACAAGTAGCGATGGATTAACACGCAGCATATTTTGTTTCCCTGGTGATTATATGACACAATACAAGCAATATTGCCCACGAGGCACTATTATGAGAAACATTTTCACTCATATGTGGGTACGTCATGAAAAAGGCAACATCAAGTAGCAATGGATTAACACGCAGCATATTTTGTTTCCCTGGTGATTATATGACACAATACAGGCCATAATGCCCACGAGGGAATATTATGCGAAACCTTTTCTTTCATATGTGGATAGGTCATGAAAATCGCAACATCAAGTAGCGATGGATTAACACGCAGCATATTTTAGTTCTCTGGTGATTATATGACACAGAATAGAATCAGGTCATATTGCCCACGAGGGAATATTATGAGAAACATTTTCACTCATATGTGGACACGTCATGAAAATCGCAACATCAAGTAGAGATGGATTAACACGCAGTAGATTTTAGATTCCTGGTGATTATATGACACAGAATACAGGCCATATTTCCCACGAAGGAATATTATGAGAAACATTTCAATCATTTGTGGATACGTCATGAAAATCGCAACTTCAAGCAGCGATGGATTAACACGCAGCATATTTTATTTCCCTGGTGATTATAAGACACAGAATACAGCCAATTTTGCCCACGAGTGAATATTATGAGAAACATTTTCACTCATATGTGGATACGTCATGAAAATCGCAACATCAAGTAGCGATCGATTAACACGCAGCATTTTTTATTTCCTGGTGCTTATATGACACAGAATACAAGCCATATTGGCCACGAGTGAATATTATGAGAAACATTTTCACTCATATGTGGATACGTCACGAATACCGCAACATCAAGCAGCGATGGATTAACACGCAGCAAAATTTATTTCCCTGGTGTTATGAGACACAGAATACAGGCCATATTGCCCACGAGTGAATATTATGAGAAACATGTTCACTCATATGTGGATGCGTCATGATAATTGCAACATCAAGTAGCAATGGATTAACACGCAGCATATTTTGTTCCCCTGGTGATTATGACACAATACAGGCCATATTGCCCACGAGGGAATATCATGAGAAGCCTTTTCATTCATTTGTGGATACGTCATGAAAATCGCAACATCAAGTAGAGATGGATTCAGACGCAGCAGATTTTATTTCCCTGGTGATTATATGACACAGAATACCGGCCATATTGCCCACGAGGGAATATTATGAAAAACAATTTCACTCATATGTGGATACGTCATGAAAAACGCAACATCAAGTAGCAATGGATTAACACGCAGCATATTTTGTTTCCCTGGTGATTATATGACACAATACGGGCCATATTACCCACGAGGGAATATCATGAGAAGCCTTTTCATTCATTTGTGGATACGTCATGAAAATCGCAACATCAAGTAGCGATCGATTAACACGCAGCATTTTTTATTTCCTGGTGCTTATATGACACAATACAAGCCATATTGGCCACGAGTGAATATTATGAGAAACATTTTCACTCATATGTGGATACGTCACGAATACCGCAACATCAAGCAGCGATGGATTAACACGCAGCAAAATTTATTTCCCTGGTGTTATGAGACACAGAATACAGGCCATATTGCCCACGAGTGAATATTATGAGAAACATGTTCACTCATATGTGGATGCGTCATGATAATTGCAACATCAAGTAGCAATGGATTAACACGCAGCATATTTTGTTCCCCTGGTGATTATATGACACAATACAGGCCATATTGCCCACGAGGGAATATCATGAGAAGCCTTTTCATTCATTTGTGGATACGTCATGAAAATCGCAACATCAAGTAGAGATGGATTCAGACGCAGCAGATTTTATTTCCCTGGTGATTATATGACACAGAATACCGGCCATATTGCCCACGAGGGAATATTATGAAAAACAATTTCACTCATATGTGGATACGTCATGAAAAACGCAACATCAAGTAGCAATGGATTAACACGCAGCATATTTTGTTTCCCTGGTGATTATATGACACAATACGGGCCATATTACCCACGAGGGAATATCATGAGAAGCCTTTTCATTCATTTGTGGATACGTCATGAAAATCGCAACATCAAGTAGCGATCGATTAACACGCAGCATTTTTTATTTCCTGGTGCTTATATGACACAATACAAGCCATATTGGCCACGAGTGAATATTATGAGAAACATTTTCACTCATATGTGGATACGTCACGAATACCGCAACATCAAGTAGAGATGGATTAACACGCAGTAGATTTTAGATTCCTGGTGATTATATGACACAGAATACAGGCCATATTTCCCACGAAGGAATATTATGAGAAACATTTCAATCATTTGTGGATACGTCATGAAAAACGCAACTTCAAGCAGCGATGGATTAACACGCAGCATATTTTATTTCCCTGGTGATTATAAGACACAGAATACAGCCAATTTTGCCCACGAGTGAATATTATGAGAAACATTTTCACTCATATGTGGATACGTCATGAAAATCGCAACATCAAGTAGCGATCGATTAACACGCAGCATTTTTTATTTCCTGGTGCTTATATGACACAGAATACAAGCCATATTGGCCACGAGTGAATATTATGAGAAACATTTTCACTCATATGTGGATACGTCACGAATACCGCAACATCAAGCAGCGATGGATTAACACGCAGCAAAATTTATTTCCCTGGTGTTATGAGACACAGAATACAGGCCATATTGCCCACGAGTGAATATTATGAGAAACATGTTCACTCATATGTGGATGCGTCATGATAATTGCAACATCAAGTAGCAATGGATTAACACGCAGCATATTTTGTTCCCCTGGTGATTATATGACACAATACAGGCCATATTGCCCACGAGGGAATATCATGAGAAGCCTTTTCATTCATATGTGGATACGTCATGAAAATCGCAACATCAAGTAGAGATGGATTCAGACGCAGCAGATTTTATTTCCCTGGTGATTATATGACACAGAATACCGGCCATATTGCCCACGAGGGAATATTATGAAAAACAATTTCACTCATATGTGGATACGTCATGAAAAACGCAACATCAAGTAGCAATGGATTAACACGCAGCATATTTTGTTTCCCTGGTGATTATATGACACAATACGGGCCATATTACCCACGAGGGAATATCATGAGAAGCCTTTTCATTCATTTGTGGATACGTCATGAAAATCGCAACATCAAGTAGCGATCGATTAACACGCAGCATTTTTTATTTCCTGGTGCTTATATGACACAATACAAGCCATATTGGCCACGAGTGAATATTATGAGAAACATTTTCACTCATATGAGGATACGTCACGAATACCGCAACATCAAGCAGCGATGGATTAACACGCAGCAAAATTTATTTCCCTGGTGTTATGAGACACAGAATACAGGCCATATTGCCCACGAGTGAATATTATGAGAAACATGTTCACTCATATGTGGATGCGTCATGATAATTGCAACATCAAGTAGCAATGGATTAACACGCAGCATATTTTGTTCCCCTGGTGATTATATGACACAATACAGGCCATATTGCCCACGAGGGAATATCATGAGAAGCCTTTTCATTCATTTGTGGATACGTCATGAAAATCGCAACATCAAGTAGAGATGGATTCAGACGCAGCAGATTTTATTTCCCTGGTGATTATATGACACAGAATACCGGCCATATTGCCCACGAGGGAATATTATGAAAAACAATTTCACTCATATGTGGATACGTCATGAAAAACGCAACATCAAGTAGCAATGGATTAACACGCAGCATATTTTGTTTCCCTGGTGATTATATGACACAATACGGGCCATATTACCCACGAGGGAATATCATGAGAAACCTTTTCATTCATTTGTGGATACGTCATGAAAATCGCAACATCAAGTAGCGATGGATTAACACGCAGCAGACTTTATTTCCCTGGTGATTATATGACACAGAATACAGGCCATATTGCCCACGAGGGACTATTATGAGAAACATTTTCACTCATATGTGGATACGTCATGAAAAAGGCAACATCAAGTAGCAATGGATTAACACGCAGCATATTTTGTTTCCCTGGTGATTAAATGACACAATACAGGCCATAATGCCCACGAGGGAATATTATGCGAAACCTTTTCATTCATATGTGGATAGGTCATGAAAATTGCAACATCAAGTAGCGATGGATTAACACGCAGCATATTTTAGTTCACTGGTGATTATATGACACAGAATAGAATCAGGCCATATTGCCCACGAGGGAATATTATGAGAAACATTTTCACTCATATGTGGACACGTCATGAAAATCGCAACATCAAGTAGAGATGGATTAACACGCAGTAGATTTTAGATTCCTGGTGATTATATGACACAGAATACAGGCCATATTTCCCACGAAGGAATATTATGAGAAACATTTCAATCATTTGTGGATACGTCATGAAAAACGCAACATCAAGTAGCGATGGATTAACACGCAGCATATTTCATTTCCCTGGTGATTATATGACACAATACAGGCCATATTGCCCACGAGGGAATATTGTGAGAAACAATTTCACTCAAATGTGGATACGTCATGAAAAACGCAACATCAAGTAGCGATCGATTAACACGCAGCATTTTTTATTTCCTGGTGATTATATGACACAGAATACAAGCCATATTGCCCACGAGTGAATATTATGAGAAACATTTTCACTCATATGTGGATACGTCACAAATACCGCAACATCAAGCAGCGATGGATTAACACGCAGCAAAATTTATTTCCCTGGTGTTATGAGACACAGAATACAGGCCATATTGCCCACGAGTGAATATTATGAGAAACATGTTCACTCATATGTGGATGCGTCATGATAATTGCAACATCAAGTAGCAATGGATTAACACGCAGCATATTTTGTTTCCCTGGTGATTATATGACACAATACAGGCCATATTGCCCACGAGGGAATATCATGAGAAACCTTTTCATTCATTTGTGGATACGTCATGAAAATCGCAACATCAAGTAGAGATGGATTCAGACGCAGCAGATTTTATTTCCCTGGTGATTATATGACACAGAATACCGGCCATATTGCCCACGAGGGAATATTATGAAAAACATTTTCACTCATATGTGGATACGTCATGAAAAACGCAACATCAAGTAGCAATGGATTAACACGCAGCATATTTTGTTTCCCAGGTGATTATATGACACAATACGGGCCATATTACCCACGAGGGAATATCATGAGAAACCTTTTCATTCATTTGTGGATACGTCATGAAAATCGCAACATCAAGTAGCGATGGATTAACACGCAGCAGACTTTATTTCCCTGGTGATTATATGACACAGAATACAGGCCATATTGCCCACGAGGGACTTTAATGAGAAAAATTTTCACTCATATGTGGATACGTCATGAAAAAGGCAACATCAAGTAGCGATGGATTAACACGCAGCATATTTTAATTCCCTGGTGATTATATGACACAATACAGGCCATATTGCCCACGAGGGAATATCATGAGAAACCTTTTCATTCATTTGTGGATACGTCATGAAAATCGCAACATCAAGTAGAGATGGATTCAGACGCAGCAGATTTTATTTCCCTGGTGATTATATGACACAGAATACCGGCCATATTGCCCACGAGGGAATATTATGAAAAACATTTTCACTCATATGTGGATACGTCATGAAAAACGCAACATCAAGTAGCAATGGATTAACACGCAGCATATTTTGTTTCCCTGGTGATTATATGACACAATACGGGCCATATTACCCACGAGGGAATATCATGAGAAACCTTTTCATTCATTTGTGGATACGTCATGAAAATCGCAACATCAAGTAGCGATGGATTAACACGCAGCAGACTTTATTTCCCTGGTGATTATATGACACAATACAGGCCATATTGCCCACGAGGGAATATCATGAGAAACCTTTTCATTCATTTGTGGATACGTCATGAAAATCGCAACATCAAGTAGAGATGGATTCAGACGCAGCAGATTTTATTTCCCTGGTGATTATATGACACAGAATACCGGCCATATTGCCCACGAGGGAATATTATGAAAAACATTTTCACTCATATGTGGATACGTCATGAAAAACGCAACATCAAGTAGCAATGGATTAACACGCAGCATATTTTGTTTCCCTGGTGATTATTTGACACAATACGGGCCATATTACCCACGAGGGAATATCATGAGAAACCTTTTCATTCATTTGTGGATACGTCATGAAAATCGCAACATCAAGTAGCAATGGATTAACACGCAGCATATTTTAATTCCCTGGTGATTATATGACACAATACAGGCCATAATGCCCACGAGGGAATATTATGCGAAACCTTTTCATTCATATGTGGATAGGTCATGAAAATCGCAACATCAAGTAGCGATGGATTAACACGCAGCATATTTTAGTTCTCTGGTGATTATATGACACAGAATAGAATCAGGCCATATTGCCCACGAGGGAATATTATGAGAAACAATTTCACTCATATGTGGACACGTCATGAAAATCGCAACATCAAGTAGAGATGGATTAACACGCAGTAGATTTTAGATTCCTGGTGATTATATGACACAGAATACAGGCCATATTTCCCACGAAGGAATATTATGAGAAACATTTCAATCATTTGTGGATACGTCATGAAAAACGCAACATCAAGTAGCGATGGATTAACACGCAGCATATTTCATTTCCCTGGTGATTATATGACACAATACAGGCCATATTGCCCACGAGCGAATA
Source organism: Symsagittifera roscoffensis (assembly GCF_963678635.1). Taxonomy (NCBI): domain Eukaryota; kingdom Metazoa; phylum Xenacoelomorpha; order Acoela; family Convolutidae; genus Symsagittifera; species Symsagittifera roscoffensis. Next base: position 3,035,070 of record NC_087063.1, on the reverse strand, counting down.
TTATGAGAAACAATTTCACTCAAATGTGGATACGTCATGAAAAACGCAACATCAAGTAGTAATGGATTAACACGCAGCATATTTTGTTTTCCTGTTGATTATATGACACAATACAGGCCATATTGCCCACGAGGGAACATTATAATTAACATTTTCACTGATATGTGGATACGTCATGAAAATCGCAACAACAAGTAGCGATGGATTAACACGCAGCATATTTTATTTCCCTAGTGTTTATATGACACAGAATACAGACCAAATTGCCCACGAGGGAATATTATGAGAAAATTTTTCACTCATTTGTGGATACGTCATGAAAATCGCAACATCAAGTAGCGTTGGATTAACACGCAGCATATTATACTTCCCTGGTGATTACATGACACAGAATACCGGCCATATTGCCCACGAGGGAATATTATGAGAAACATTTTCACTCATTTGTGGATACCTCATGAAAATCGCAACATCAAGTAGAGATTGATTAACACGCAGCAGACTTTATTTCCCTGGTGATTATATGACACAGAATACCGGCCATATTGCCCACGGGGGAATATTATGAGAAACAATTTCACTCAGTTGTGGATACTTCATGAACATTGCAACATCAAGTAGCGATGGATTAACACGCAGCAGACTTTATTTCCCTGGCGATTATATGACACAGAATACAGGCCATATTGCCCACGAGGGACTTTAATGAGAAAAATTTTCACTCATATGTGGATACGTCATGAAAAAGGCAACATCAAGTAGCAATGGATTAACACGCAGCATATTTTAATTCCCTGGTGATTATATGACACAATACGGGCCATATTACCCACGAGGGAATATCATGAGAAACCTTTTCATTCATTTGTGGATACGTCATGAAAATCGCAACATCAAGTAGCGATGGATTAACACGCAGCAGACTTTATTTCCCTGGTGATTATATGACACAGAATACAGGCCATATTGCCCACGAGGGACTTTAATGAGAAAAATTTTCACTCATATGTGGATACGTCATGAAAAAGGCAACATCAAGTAGCAATGGATTAACACGCAGCATATTTTAATTCCCTGGTGATTATATGACACAATACAGGCCATAATGCCCACGAGGGAATATTATGCGAAACCTTTTCATTCATATGTGGATAGGTCATGAAAATCGCAACATGAAGTAGCGATGGATTAACACGCAGCATATTTTAATTCCCTGGTGATTATATGACACAATACAGGCCATATTGCCCACGAGGGAATATCATGAGAAACCTTTTCATTCATTTGTGGATACGTCATGAAAATCGCAACATCAAGTAGAGATGGATTCAGACGCAGCAGATTTTATTTCCCTGGTGATTATATGACACAGAATACCGGCCATATTGCCCACGAGGGAATATTATGAAAAACATTTTCACTCATATGTGGATACGTCATGAAAAACGCAACATCAAGTAGCAATGGATTAACACGCAGCATATTTTGTTTCCCTGGTGATTATATGACACAATACGGGCCATATTACCCACGAGGGAATATCATGAGAAACCTTTTCATTCATTTGTGGATACGTCATGAAAATCGCAACATCAAGTAGCGATGGATTAACACGCAGCAGACTTTATTTCCCTGGTGATTATATGACACAGAATACAGGCCATATTGCCCACGAGGGACTTTTATGAGAAACATTTTCACTCATATGTGGATACGTCATGAAAAAGGCAACATCAAGTAGCAATGGATTAACACGCAGCATATTTTAATTCCCTGGTGATTATATGACACAATACAGGCCATAATGCCCACGAGGGAATATTATGCGAAACCTTTTCATTCATATGTGGATAGGTCATGAAAATCGCAACATCAAGTAGCGATGGATTCACACGCAGCATATTTTAGTTCTCTGGTGATTATATGACACAGAATAGAATCAGGCCATATTGCCCACGAGGGAATATTATGAGAAACAATTTCACTCATATGTGGACACGTCATGAAAATCGCAACATCAAGTAGAGATGGATTAACACGCAGTAGATTTTAGAATCCTGGTGATTATATGACACAGAATACAGGCCATATTTCCCACGAAGGAATATTATGAGAAACATTTCAATCATTTGTGGATACGTCATGCAAAACGCAACATCAAGTAGCGATGGATTAACACGCAGCATATTTCATTTCCCTGGTGATTATATGACACAATACAGGCCATATTGCCCACGAGCGAATATTATGAGAAACAATTTCACTCAAATGTGGATACGTCATGAAAAACGCAACATCAAGTAGTAATGGATTAACACGCAGCATATTTTGTTTTCCTGTTGATTATATGACACAATACAGGCCATATTGCCCACGAGGGAACATTATAAGTAACATTTTCACTGATATGTGGATACGTCATGAAAATCGCAACAACAAGTAGCGATGGATTAACACGCAGCATATTTTATTTCCCTAGTGTTTATATGACACAGAATACAGACCAAATTGCCCACGAGGGAATATTATGAGAAAATTTTTCACTCATTTGTGGATACGTCATGAAAATCGCAACATCAAGTAGCGTTGGATTAACACGCAGCATATTATACTTCCCTGGTGATTACATGACACAGAATACCGGCCATATTGCCCACGAGGGAATATTATGAGAAACATTTTCACTCATTTGTGGATACCTCATGAAAATCGCAACATCAAGTAGAGATGGATTAACACGCAGCAGACTTTATTTCCCTGGTGATTATATGACACAGAATACCGGCCATATTGCCCACGGGGGAATATTATGAGAAACAATTTCACTCAGTTGTGGATACTTCATGAACATTGCAACATCAAGTAGCGATGGATTAACACGCAGCATATTATATTTCCCTGGCGATAAGATGACACAGACTACAGGCCATATTTCCCACGAGCGAATATTATGAGAAACATTTACACTCATTTGTGGATACGTCATGAAAAACGCAACATCAAGTAGTGATGGATTAACACGCAGCATAGTTCATTTCCCTGGAGATTATATAACACAATACAGGCCATATTGCCCACGAGGGAACATTATAAGTAACATTTTCACTCATATGTGGATACGTCATGAAAATCGCAACAGCAAGTAGCGATGGATTAACACGCAGCATATTTTATTTCCCTAGTGTTTATATGACACAGAATACAGACCAAATTGCCCACGAGGGAATATTATGAGAAAATTTTTCTTTCATTTCTGGATACGTCATGAAAATCGCTACATCAAGTAGCGTTGGATTAACACGCAGCATATTATACTTCCCTGGTGATTACACAGAATACCGGCCATATTGCCCACGAGGGAATATTATGAGAAACATTTTCACTCATTTGTGGATACCTCATGAAAATCGCAACATCAAGTAGAGATGGATTAACACGCAGCAGATTTTATTTCCCTGGTGATTATATGACACAGAATACCGGCCATATTGCCCACGGGGGAATATTATGAGAAACAATTTCACTCAAATGTGGATACTTCATGAACATTGCAACATCAAGTTGCGATGGATTAACACGCAGCATATTATATTTCCCTGGCGATAAGATGACACAGACTACAGGCCATAATTCCCACGAGCGAATATTATGAGAAACATTTACACTCAGTTGTGGATACGTCATGAAAAACGCAACATCAAGTAGTGATGGATTAACACGCAGCATAGTTCATTTCCCTGGAGATAATATAACACAATACAGGCCATATTGCCCACGAGGGAATATTATGAGAAACACTTTCACTCATATGTCGATACGTCATGAAAAACGCACAACATCAAGTAGCGATGGATTAACACGCAGCATATTTTATTTCCCTGGTGATTTTTTGACAATACAGACCATATTGCCCACGAGGGAAAAATATAAGAAACATTTTCAATTATATTTTGATACGTCATGAAAATCGCAACATCAAGTAGCGATGGATTAACGCGCAGCATATTATATTTCCCTGGCGATAAGATGACACAGACTACAGGCCATATTTCCCACGAGCGAATATTATGAGAAACATTTACACTCATTTGTGGATACGTCATGAAAAACGCAACCGCAACATCAAGTAGTGATGGATTAACACGCAGCATAGTTCAGTTCCCTGGAGATTATATAACACAATACAGGCCATATTGCCCACGAGGGAATATTATGAGAAACACTTTCACTCATATGTCGATACGTCATGAAAAACGCGCAACATCAAGTAGCGATGGATTAACACTCAGCATATTTGATTTCCCTGGTAATTTTTTGACAATACAGACCATATTGCCCACGAGGGAAAATATAAGAAACATTTTCAATTATATTTGGATACGTCATGAAAATCGCAACATCAAGTAGCGATGGATTAACGCGCAGCATATTTTATTTCCCTGGTGATTATATGACACAGAATACAGGCCATATTGCCCACGAGGGAAAATTATGAGAAACATTTTCACTCATTTGTGGATACCTCATGAAAATCGCAACATCAAGTAGAGATGGATTCAGACGCAGCAGATTTTATTTCCCTGGTGATAATATGACACAGAATACCGGCCATATTGCCCACGAGGAAATAATATGAGAAACATTTTCACTCATTTGTGGATACGTCATGAAAATCGCAACATCAAGTAGCGTTGGATTAACACGCAGCATATTATACTTCCCTGGTGCTTACACAGAATACCGGCCATATTGCCCACGAGGGAATATTATGAGAAACATTTTCACTCATTTGTGGATACCTCATGAAAATCGCAACATCAAGTAGAGATGGATTAACACGCAGCAGATTTTATTTCCCTGGTGATTATATGACACAGAATACCGGCCATATTGCCCACGGGGGAATATTATGAGAAACAATTTCACTCAGTTGTGGATACTTCATGAACATTGCAACATCAAGTAGCGATGGATTAACACGCAGCATATTATATTACCCTGGCGATAAGATGACACAGACTACAGGCCATATTTCCCACGAGCGAATATTATGAGAAACATTTACACTCATTTGTGGATACGTCATGAAAAACGCAACATCAAGTAGTGATGGATTAACACGCAGCATAGTTCATTTCCCTGGAGATTATATAACACAGTACAGGCCATATTGCCCACGAGGGAATATTATGAGAAACACTTTCACTCATATGTCGACACGTCATGAAAAACGCGCAACATCAAGTAGCGATGGATTAACACGCAGCATATTTTATTTCCCTGGTGATTTTTTGACAATACAGACCATATTGCCCACGAGGGAAAAATATAAGAAACATTTCCAATTATATTTGGATACGTCATGAAAATCGCAACATCAAGTAGCGATGGATTAACGCGCGGCATATTTTATTTCCCTGGTGATTATATGACACAGAATACAGGCCATATTGCCCACGAGGGAAAATTATGAGAAACATTTTCACTCATTTGTGGATACTTCATGAAAATTGCAACATCAAGTAGCGATGGATTAACACGCAAAATATTATATTTCCCTGGTGATTTTATGACACAGAAAACAGGCCATGTTTCCCACGAGGGAATATTATGAGAAACATTTTCACTCATTTGTGGATACCTCATGAAAATCGCAACATCAAGTAGAGATGGATTCAGACGCAGCAGATTTTATTTCCCTGGTGATTATATGACACAGAATACCGGCCATATTGCCCACGAGGAAATAATATGCGAAACATTTTCACTCATTTGTGGATACTTCATGAAAATTGCAACATCAAGTAGCGATGGATTAACACGCAAAATTTTATATTTCCCTGGTGATTTTATGACACAGAAAACAGGCCATGTTTCCCACGAGGGAATATTATGAGAAACATTTTCACTCATTTGTGGATACTTCATGAAAATTGCAACATCAAGTAGCGATGGATTAGCACGCAGCATATTTCATTTCCCTGGTGATTTTTTGACAATACAGACCATATTGCCCACGAGGGAAAAATATAAGAAACATTTCCAATTATATTTGGATACGTCATGAAAATCGCAACATCAAGTAGCGATGGATTAACGCGCGGCATATTTTATTTCCCTGGTGATTATATGACACAGAATACAGGCCATATTGCCCACGAGGGAAAATTATGAGAAACATTTTCACTCATTTGTGGATACTTCATGAAAATTGCAACATCAAGTAGCGATGGATTAACACGCAAAATATTATATTTCCCTGGTGATTTTATGACACAGAAAACAGGCCATGTTTCCCACGAGGGAATATTATGAGAAACATTTTCACTCATTTGTGGATACCTCATGAAAATCGCAACATCAAGTAGAGATGGATTCAGACGCAGCAGATTTTATTTCCCTGGTGATTATATGACACAGAATACCGGCCATATTGCCCACGAGGAAATAATATGCGAAACATTTTCACTCATTTGTGGATACGTCATGAAAAACGCAACCGCAACATCAAGTAGTGATGGATTAACACGCAGCATAGTTCATTTCCCTGGAGATTATATAACACAATACAGGCCATATTGCCCACGAGGGAATATTATGAGAAACACTTTCACTCATATGTCGATACGTCATGAAAAACGCGCAACATCAAGTAGCGATGGATTAACACGCAGCATATTTTATTTCCCTGGTAATTTTTTGACAATACAGACCATATTGCCCACGAGGGAAAAACATAAGAAACATTTTCAATTATATTTGGATACGTCATGAAAATCGCAACATCAAGTAGCGATGGATTAACGCGCAGCATATTTTATTTCCCTGGTGATTATATGACACAGAATACAGGCCATATTGCCCACGAGGGAAAATTATGAGAAACATTTTCACTCATTTGTGGATACCTCATGAAAATCGCAACATCAAGTAGAGATGGATTCAGACGCAGCAGATTTTATTTCCCTGGTGATAATATGACACAGAATACCGGCCATATTGCCCACGAGGAAATAATATGAGAAACATTTTCACTCATTTGTGGATACGTCATGAAAATCGCAACATCAAGTAGCGTTGGATTAACACGCAGCATATTATACTTCCCTGGTGCTTACACAGAATACCGGCCATATTGCCCACGAGGGGATATTATGAGAAACATTTTCACTCATTTGTGGATACCTCATGAAAATCGCAACATCAAGTAGAGATGGATTAACACGCAGCAGATTTTATTTCCCTGGTGATTATATGACACAGAATACCGGCCATATTGCCCACGGGGGAATATTATGAGAAACAATTTCACTCAGTTGTGGATACTTCATGAACATTGCAACATCAAGTAGCGATGGATTAACACGCAGCATATTATATTACCCAGGCGATAAGATGACACAAACTACAGGCCATATTTCCCACGAGCGAATATTATGAGAAACATTTACACTCATTTGTGGATACGTCATGAAAAACGCAACATCAAGTAGTGATGGATTAACACGCAGCATAGTTCATTTCCCTGGAGATTATATAACACAATACAGGCCATATTGCCCACGAGGGAATATTATGAGAAACACTTTCACTCATATGTCGATACGTCATGAAAAACGCGCAACATCAAGTAGCGATGGATTAACACGCAGCATATTTTATTTCCCTGGTGATTTTTTGACAATACAGACCATATTGCCCACGAGGGAAAAATATAAGAAACATTTCCAATTATAGTTGGATACGTCATGAAAATCGCAACATCAAGTAGCAATGGATTAACGCGCGGCATATTTTATTTCCCTGGTGATTATATGACACAGAATACAGGCCATATTGCCCACGAGGGAAAATTATGAGAAACATTTTCACTCATTTGTGGATACTTCATGAAAATTGCAACATCAAGTAGCGATGGATTAACACGCAAAATATTATATTTCCCTGGTGATTTTATGACACAGAAAACAGGCCATGTTTCCCACGAGGGAATATTATGAGAAACATTTTCACTCATTTGTGGATACCTCATGAAAATCGCAACATCAAGTAGAGATGGATTCAGACGCAGCAGGTTTTATTTCCCTGCTGATTATATGACACAGAATACCGGCCATTTTGCCCACGAGGAAATAATATGCGAAACATTTTCACTCATTTGTGGATACTTCATGAAAATTGCAACATCAAGTAGCGATGGATTAACACGCAAAATATTATATTTCCCTGGTGATTTTATGACACAGAAATCAGGCCAAGTTTCCCACGAGGGAATATTATGAGAAACATTTTCACTCATTTGTGGATACTTCATGAAAATTGCAACATCAAGTAGCGATGGATTAGCACGCAGCATATTTCATTTCCCTGGTGATTATTTGACCCAATACAGGCCATATTGCCCACGAGGGAATATTATGAGAAACATTTTCACTCATATGTGGATACGTCACAAAAAACGCGCAACATCAAATAGCGATGGATTTACACGCAACATATTTTTTCCCTGGTGATTATATGACACATTACAGACCATATTGCCCACGAGGGAAAAAAATGGGAAACATTTTCACTCATATGTGGATACGTCATGAAAATCGCAACATCAAGTAGCGATGGATTAACGCGCAGCATATTTCATTTCCCTGGTGATTATATGACACAGAATACAGGCCATATTGCCCACGAGGGAAAATTATGAGAAAATTTTTCACTCCTTTGTGGATACGTCATGAAAATCGCAACATCAAGTAGAGATGGATTAACGCGCATCAGATTTTATTTCCCTGGTGATTGTAACACAGATTACTGGCCATATTGCCCACGAGGGAATATTATGAGAAACATTTTCACTCATATGTTAAAAAATATGCAAAAATAATACGTTGAAAAAGCTTAAACATGGCGAGATGGTGAAGCCCGAATTTAAACATATAATAGATAGATAATAGATTCCACTTTCGAAACTAGAAATCTTTCACGTTTTTTCGCGCCACTTCCACGTTCGTTTTTGGAGAGTGCCATATACGTGACTTTCAGCAGAAGAATTTCAATTAAACTCAAAAAGTGCATATAAAACTAAGTGCATTCATAAAAGCATTAATATGTAAGAATGCACAACTGTGGTTATAAGAACATTTTAAGATTTTTTTTCTGAAAAAAAAAAACAAATCATCAAGATCAATATTAGAGTCTTCACTACATTAATTACTCTTAAAAAGAACACTGAAGACACACGAGTTGAATACAGGCGAAAGAGAGAAAGCGATAGTGCGTGTGATGTAATGAAACACTCACGAGCTTTTTGCCAGTTTAATTGATGTGTGCAGACCAATCAAATTATGGCGCCCAATTCTTCAAGACTTTCAACACGTTCAATATTGCAATTTTTACCGTAATTTTAAGCAATATTTGCGTTTATTTCGCTCTTGCCGAGGCTACAATAATTTTTCGTGAAAGTTTAAATCATTAATCAATGGTATCAAAAAAATGTTTCGGTTTAATTTTTTCTATAATAACATCAATTCAACTCATAAAAAATCAACGAAACAAATTCTGCTCAGATTTCAGCTGTTTGGATTGTTTTGATTCAAAGTCTTCGTTCTTTCTTTTACTTTTCGAGGCTGAACTAGTGGATGAATTTGTTTTCGATTCCGACTGATTAGCAGAGCGTTGTTTGTTGCGATACTCGGGGAACGTGGACATCATGGAGGGGTCCGAGGGAAGAGGGTGTTCTCTGAAATAGGAACTCATCAGGGCATCTTCAGCACTTGATCTTCTGTCTGGATTGTACATGAGTAAAGAATTCATCAGGAACAGACCACTCTCCGAAACCCAGGAGAACTAAAAAACATCCCAACGCTACTTCAGTTCCCAGTACTGCTTCAAAAAAAATTAAAAATTATGGATTTCACCTTCTGTTTCAGGTTGTTATAAGGCTGTCTTTTCAACGTCACTTTTTTGATCACCGGTAACTCGTCGAAACTTGGCCAGATCTTAGAAGATGGTGTTCCTTAAACAACAGCAAGTGTTTTTAACATGCAAATGAATCTGAAGTAAGCCTATATTCAAAAACAGCTATAGACTATATATAGAACAACAGACCTCAAAAAATTCAGTTTTCATCCTACTACTTTTGTGCTAAATGATGCTGAATAAGCCGAAAAGCAGGTTCGAAAGACATACGCCATCTAACACACGTTTCATCTTCTTCCCATAAGTACATCCTTAAATCATACCTAACAAGTTAACAATAAGATCAATCTGTTGCAACTCCGTCTTTCCCGGCAGCAGAGGTTTATGCGACAACAACTCCCCCAAAATACACCCAGCACTCCACATGTCAATTGCAGTTGTATGCTGGCTAGATCCAAAAAGCAACTCTGGACTTCTGTACCAAAGTGTCACCACTTTCGGGGTGAGTTTTGGAAGTGGGACTGAAAATGAGCGAGCCAGACCGAAGTCTGCAATCTTCAGCACTCCGCGGTCAGTCAATAGGAGATTGGACACTTTCAGGTCGCGATGAACTATGAATGAAGTGTGAAGATGTGCCAGTCCTTTAAACACCTAAGAAATATCGTTCCTTGACGAGCAATACTGAATAACCACAACTACAAGATTACAAACATCGGCTTATGTATATGATTTAGAAAGAACAAATTTTAGAACTATCACAAAAACCTTCAATAAGCTGTTTAAAACATAGCCAACAGACAGTTGGAAAAGAGTCATGAACACAAAGGAACAAGAAAAAATACTGACTTCTTTTTTGAAATAACTTCAACTTTCGAATGTCAAAGATAAAATTAGATCGCCTAAAAGCTCTTTGAATTTCAAGAAAAAATTATGATTGACACTTTTTCATGAAAAAAAAACTATTTGAGCAAACTGGATCAATAGGCAAAACTTTTATTCCGCTGGGAAACTTGATAAATAAATTCCACTTTCGAAACTAGAGGTTGATCACATTTTTCGTGCCTTTTCTCCTTTTGTTGTTCGATTGTGGAGTTTGCCTTCCATTTAACAAAAGAAATGAAGTGAACTTAAAACACATAGCCGACTGACAGTTGGAAAAGAGTAATGAACGCACGGAAAATGAAAAAAAAAACTAACTTGATTTTTTCAAAACCTTCAGATTTTGAATTTCTATGAAAAAATAGATGCCATAAAGCTGTCTAAATTTGTAGAAGAATTTATGGTGTACTCTTTTTTTGTTAATATCAACTCAATTTGAGAAAACTGGATCAAAGGTAAAACTTTTATTTCGCTGGGAAATCTGATAATTAATTTCTATTTTCGAAATTAGAAGTCGATCACGTTTTTCGCGACGTTTACTCTTTTGCTGTTCAATTGTGGAATTTGCCTTCCTTTTATCAATGAAATGCACTGAATTTAAAAAGTAATCACAAGTCAAACCGCGAAAAATCAAAATCGAGCGTGAACAAGTTTTACGACTTATTCCTGAAAAAATATATTTAAAAAAATAATCGCCAAGACCTATAGAACGTTCATTACTCTTAAAAAAACACATCAAATTTTAGTATTTCCCAAACTATGACTCGTTATTAACTCATACGCTGTGTTAGCAGAAAATAATAGTTTCAAGATGTTTTTAGTTCAATGATTTCTAATTTGTTTTGCGCCATTCCAGATCAATGTCAAACACGGACTCAAAATTTTACTATCAATTTCGTAATAGGACAATAACAATGCTATGGATTTCGTCGTGTTCTATTAGAGCTTTTAAACCACAATAAAGGTGATGCATGAAATCTTTATTTTGACATACCTGTAACATCAGACACTTGACGTGTGGTTCTGAGAATGGACTAGGCATATTGTCCAAGAGACTGGCCAAATCCTGAGCACAGTACTCCATGACCAGAAACAGACTGGTCAACTTCCTCCCCACAACCACCTCGTGTAGCTTAACAATATTCGGGTGGTGTGCAATTGCCATGAGAAGAGAGATTTCTCTCAGTCCACTTATTGGCATTCCTCCTGATAATCAACATCGACATTCATGATACAAATTAATGCTTCTTTCAAAAACACCATCCGATTCCTGTGGAACTTTTGGTGTTCAAGTGAATTGCCGCTCGGAGTGCTTTGTGAGGATGGGGACAATATTGACGTAAATACGTGGTCAGAAAATAAATTTCACAACGAAAACGAAAAAAACTGTAAAACATCGAAACCACTAAATTTCTCCTCAGTTCTACTCCAGCAAGACGTTAGAGACAAAATAAACGTTCACTAGCTAGCTCAGAACTATTTCGATTGCCGATCCATAAATAAAAAGAGTTAATCAGTTTCTAACCTAGGCACAATGAGCCAATGTCAAAAACTCCATCAGAACTACTATCTAGCTTTTAGTTTAACCTAGGCATAATTATCTCAAGGGTTGAATAATCCAATCACGCTTACCTGTTTGCTTCTCCAACTCCATCCTCACTTTCTTCAGAGCCACAATCTCTCCACGCCTACTGTCTCTGGCCCTGTACACTATCCCATAGGTCCCCTCCCCCACCCTATTCAACTTCTCAAACTCGTTCACGTCACGACAAGCCCCATAGCGAGAAGATGCTGGTAACTTACGCACTTGCAAGTCCGATATACCTGTACGGAGAATTGTCAGTGGTTTAAAAAACAGTTCAAATCCAAGTGTTATTTGTGAACCGTTATTTCATCGTTAGAAGAAACTCAGCCTTGCTAGGCGAAAAAAATGTAACGAATCAGATAAAAAATTATATATCCAGTTGCTGAGCAAGCTGCACGGAATGTCCCAAACACAATGATCAAGGCGAATTTTTTGAAATATCTTTTTTTCAATATGGTTTAAAAAATTACAAGAATGAAAATTTATAAAAGCTGCGACACCCTTAAAATCTTAGAACTACATCGAGATTTCAAGCTCTCATTTCAAGAAAAACAAAAAAATCAATCCAACTTTTCTTGACAATAATCGGTTGGGTTGAACTTTTTTGAATCTGAATTAGCTTTTTCCTGCATAAGACCCACAATTATTTTCCCTTTCTTAATAACCAAAAATCGGGCGGAATACACCAGCATACGCCATAGTTCCTTCCTACTTGGTAAAATAATCGGAAACAATTAATTCTCAAAAAAATATTTGAAAAAAATCACATTCTAATGTTAAGCGCTGACAGTTCTACCTGTGTAGAGATAGTGGTCCTCGTCTGACTCAAGGACAGACGAGTCGATACTAGTAGCAGAATTATTCGGATCTAACTGAGTTGTGTCTTTCGATTTGCGAGCCGAAGGAATAAACTTGATACTGCTCAACTCGTCAGATGGTTTAGATGCCGACATAGAAATCGGTGGGGTTGCATTAATTGGAATGTTTAAGTATTCATCGCCTTATCTGAAAACATTTAGCACCACGAGCCCGCCATATGTAGTTCCAAATAAAACCTATAGAATTTAAGTAACTGAATATAACAGATTATTAGAACAAATCAAAGGTTTTCATGACGTAACTACATCCTTGCATTAAAAAGCGAAGCACATGGGCAATAACTTAGCCAACAGAGTGAGCTTCTAAATTAGGCGATGGGAGCTGCTGTTTATCCACGCATGTTTGATAATGGAACCAAGTACAACATTAAATCGATTAATAAATCACAAATATCAAAATGAACACCAGGAAAACATTAAGTTTAGATCGTCAGCTCTTTTGTCGTTACTTGTTATTGGTAAAAAAACTTTTTGAAAAGTCAAATTACACAATCAGAAACTAGAATATGAGCTCTGACTGAAATACTCACATGATCACTTTCTTCCGAGTCTTCATTTTGAAAAGCGGCCGCAGCTGTTCCCACAACCAATCCGTCGTCTTCCTTCTTCACACTAACCCCCTCTTGTGCCTCATTTTTCACAGGTGGGGGTCTGAAGATATTTGTGAAAGCGTGAACAGATGGTTTCTTCTGCTTTAGAATCAGACCATACTTCTTCGGTTCCTCCTTGATTTTCAGCTGCACTTTTGATTTCGAAACTGGTTCGTCATCAAGTTTTTCATCATCTGACATCAATCTGAATTAATTACATTGATTCTGTTTAACATATATTAATGTATGACAGTTACCGAGTTGTTTTGACCACGCTGATTTCCATTATACTTGATAAGTTTAACAATAACGCCAAACCAAGAAGGTACAATGCCCAATTAAAATGTTACGGAAAAAATATAAAACATTTATATAAACAGCTGAGCTTCGCACGACTTTCGATACAAAAATCAAAAGATAATGTCTCCAAAGAAAAACAGAAAAACTGAAATGGATAGGAAAATTTTTATGGCAATTGCTATAAAAGCAATGACCTAAAACATAAGAAAGACTCGTCCTCCACAAACTCCATTAATTTATTTTTCATAACCAATAGATGAAAATGCTCAGAAAAAAATGTTGGTAGAAAAAATCGAGATCCAAAAGTTCCTAAACGTACTCATAAACTTAGCGTAAAACCTTGCAACCAAACAACCTGTATATCCTGCAGGAACAATTGGCCATAAACAACAACAGGAAAACTGCTTTAAGCTAAGATAAGAAATAAAAACAAAAAACACAAGAAAATGAATGCTCAAGTTTCAAACAACTTCCACGAAAAAAACTTGCAGAAAATCTGAAAAAACTGAAGCGTAATATTAAAACCCAATTTTATTATATATATCAAACATGAAATTGATACGCAAAATTACAAGATCCGAATCAGAACAAAAAAAATAGAAAATAATAAAAAAGACAAAATTGCCCGCAAGGGAAATTAAAAACAAGAAAAATCATTTTTTTCAAGAACTCCCGCTGGAAAATTGTCATATATCTTCCTAGACAAAACAGTCAAGTCAAAAGTAAATCATGAAAATGTTAGAAACTTTGTTGAAAAAACTTGACATGAAAACAATACGCTATGCAATCAACTTAAATCGATTCAAAATATATTAAATTTGTTCAAAAACTAGGAAATCATGAACTAAATTTACACTCTAGAAAAGTAAGGTAAAATGTACGAAAAACAACCAAAAACTTGGGAGAAAATCATTAAGCCGACAAGAAAGTCATGATTTATATCTGAAATTGTGCGATCCAGAGTTAGAAAAAAATGTATATACTTCCATTGAAACGACTCAAAATTAGGTCAGTAAGCCGATAAAACATAAGCCGAAATCAATGGGCAGAATAAATTTTATAAAAGAATAAAACAAGAAAAAAAACATACGAAGTAAATATTATTAAAATTACAAACAGCATAAGTAATTCAAAACACTGAAAGCAACTACAAAGTGAACTGCACAGCAAAAAAAACTGTACGATGTGGCATGTTTTAAATTGCCACATCGTACAGTTTTTTCCACATCGTACAGCCACAAATTGCCACATCGTACAGTTTTTGGCATACAGCCAAAAAAACATAAATTTTAAATTTTGCTGTTTGCAAGGAAAAAATTTCTGTCAGATACTAACTCAGAAACTTTTCCGTCCCAAGCATCGTTGTTACATCCAGACCAAGAGTGCCTGAGACGCAGAGAAATTTTTAATTTAATATGAATTGAACCTAAATTAACCATTTCAACTTTCAAACATTCTGTGAACAGAGTTATTTACGGGAAAAAAGTCGGGTGCCCGATTGCAAAAGCCTTGCTCATTGCAAGAGAAAGAGGTCTTCAATACATTCAAAAAATCTCACTAATGTAAAATTCTGTGCAAGTATGTTCAGTTATCTCGGCGAAAAAAAATATGACCAACAGATAGTTGAAAAAATGTTAAAGAAGGAGACCTAAAATATTGACCTAAAACATTGAACATTTTTCAACTTTCGAATGTAGAAAAACAAAGTCAATCACTTTAAAACCTTTGAAACTTTAAGAAATTTCCATGATTAGCACTTTTTTCTTACAATTATACCTTAAGAGACAACTGGATCAACAAAAGGTAATTTTTTATTCAGCTGGAAATTCAGAAAACTAATTTCGAAATTAGAAATCAATCATGTTTCTTGTGACCTTTACATTTTTAGCGCTCAGTAGTGGAGTTTGCATTCCTTTTAAGAAAATAGAACTGAACTTAAAAATAAACTAAAATTGAAACAGCAAAAAGTAAATTGAGCGAGAACCAAGTTTAAAGCATTTTTTTGACAAAAAACAGCAAAAAATCATCATGATCTAAACATATGAAAATCACTGCGCTCTTTGAATATTGACAACTTGAACATTAGTTCATATTTTTATTATTTTACTGCTCTTTGTACTGACAGCTTAATCAAAATGGAAAATAACAAATCGAAAAAAAATGACTCGGCAGCTCGAATCACAACTGAAAAGTCATCAGTTATAATATTCTAAACTATTTGACGTTGTGGCACTTGAACTTACCGGGTGGATTCAAATTTCGGTGGCCGGAAGCAATGCTCCCATTCAACAAGGCATTAATTGAAGATCCATTCAAACTGCGAAAAAAAACTTCTATCATTTCCAAAAACTTTCAAATAGAATGGAAATGAATGATTTAAAGATAGCTGTTTCAGAGTTATCGGCACACAAATTTTCCCTTTAAAAAACTATTTAAAATTTTCAGATCGCAGCATACAAACTCGATATGATCAGAACCAAAGATCCGATATTATTGCAAAAAAACCGCAAGAAAAGCTCTTTTTATCTCACTAAAATCAGTCTCTGTATAGTTATACTTTGAAAAGCCGACTTTCGTTTGCAGAATAATTAAAAGCTACGATTAAGATCTGCTCTTTAAATCAACTGCTCGTTAAACTATTTTCGCTTGAGCTGGCACAGTTCGTCATTTAAACTTTGTCCACCTCCCATAAAACTTCTCAAAATCAAGAATGAGATTTTTCCGTTTCCTGCTATAACGAGATAAATATGCGAGATGAAAGCTATACGAGATACAAGCTCTTTTCGAGTTCCCAATTTTAAGTTTTTTCTGGAATTAGATTTACCAAGTCTATTTAAACTGACTTTTGATGTTCTGAACTTAAATGAACCGTATCAGCGTGATCAGATTCATATTTTTCGTTCATTCAAATTACCGTGTGAACAAATTTTAAGAGGTTTTATAATGCAATTTTACATGTTTTGTGGTGTTGTGGTAACTGGCCAAAAAATCTTTTTTTTTTCATTTTTATTAGAGCGCGGCGGCCCTCTAGGGGAGAGAAGTGTCATCCATTTCTCCGCAGCTGTTCCCTCCTCGAAAAGGCACATGCCATAAGAAATCCCCCGACTAGGACCGAAAAAGGGTTCCAACCCACGATACTCTTTAAAATAACTCCTCATCAACACGTCACCTGAGTGACAGAAATTGCAGTTTATCAAAAAATGTCAACGCTAGATTTATGTCATAACATCAATCCATGAACTCAATGGGACATCTGAACAAGCTAGGTCTCCTCCATGACATCATTATAGCCAAAAGAATTGCAGACAATAAAAAAAACATTCGAATCTGAATGTGAAAATCTGTATGCAAGGCTAGAACCAAGTTTTCTCTCGCGGTGTAGTAAAAAAATGTTTTTTTTTCTTTTGATGTTTTTCAATAATCAACAAATTTACAAAAACAAAAATCATCTCTCAGATCAACTAGCACGTCTAGTCACGATATCATTTCAATCTACAATATCAAAACCTCTTCGTAACCATTTTTGGAACAACATTAACTGAGCTTTTCTCGCTCGTTACTTCCTCGGTCGAATAACTTGTCGTCTGGTCACTTGTAGTTGACGACGAAGTAACAGACGTAACATCTTCTGTTGATGTCGAACTGACAGCCACAGTAGTCGAAGACGATGTCGTCGTGTCGAACCAACTAGACTCCGTCACTGTCGTGGCGTCCAAACTGATTCCGACACCTGTCACAGAGTCACTTGTCGAATCTGTAGTTGTACTCGAATAGACACTACTCGTATTCGATGTATAGGTATCGTAGTATGTGCTACTGTACGTGGATGTATAACTTGGAACAAATGTAGACCCGAGGCTTCTACCGGTAGTGTAAGTTGCGTTTCCCGAGGACGACGATGAAGAAGATTGCACTGTTAAAGTGTGCACCGTAGTCGAGCAGCCTTCATCTTCAGGCATCGCAGCTACTCCTGTTCAACGACGCCTCTTTATAACTTAATTGTTTCTTGTAAACATCAGCAAACACTCAGAAGATGTTTTCAGAAATTTTCATTACAGCTCAAATTCATATACAACTCAAATTCCAACGACGTTACTTTTAAACACCTGACTTTAGGAGAAAAAATACCTGCATTCAAAATTCCTTCCCAAATTAATACATTTGGTTGGAGCAAAAAAAAATCTTTCAATTTACAATTAACAGGGCAAAAAATTAGGAGCAAAATTAGTTGCTTTTAAATGATTAAGATCATGATGATTATTCGTTTTTTCGATTTCAAAAATAGCTAACAAGGGGCGTCACTGTTCCTGATCGTTTTGAGGAAGTTTCCTGTGAGGTTGAATTATCCGAGATAGTGATCTCGATCTCCGCTTCTTCCGAAATCTCTTCCGGCGACTTATGCACCAACTGCATATCCTTGAAGGTCGACTCCAGAAAACTCTTTCCATGTCTCGGCCTCTTTAGCATTAACACTGCTATGTATCCTCTACCTCTTGGATCTGTCCAGAGCAATTCCGGATTTTCAACAAGCTTTTCATTTACCTATGAAACTTCAAGCTTGTCAAGTATTTCAAGTCAAGTCATCCAGCAATTAACAAAATAATTTAGAAACTAGCAATTTGTGCAGGTTTCTCTTTCAGTTAACAGGCTTCTCTTTCAGTCCATTTTAATTGACCTATTTTTACATTTCTTCAAAGATTTAATTTAAGACCGCATGTCCGCAAAGGGGACACGAAAGACCATCATACGGACTCTTCAGAAGAACTTAAAAAAATCAACCGTAAAAAAACGTTAGAAAAAATCTCCAGCAGTATTTCAGCACGCTTGTTTGAAATGAATATTTTTTGCGGAATAAATTTTCAAAATTAATACATGCTTGGGAAGGACATTCTATGGTAGGTCACTTAGGGGGGGGGGGACTGACGGTTGATCCAATTTTTGTTTTCGTCGCACTAACCTCAATAACCGACCCAGATAGAGAGCACATAATTGGGTGCAGTGTCTCTCCGATTGTCACTTCGCACAATAACTCGTCTTTTCCGACCACTTTGGCTCCCTTCTTCCCTTTTCCAGACACTTTCGGGTTGCTTCGGTCAATCCCATTACTCAATTGGTAAGACACTTTTACTGCACAATCAGCTTCAATAATTCAGACAATTTCCAAAATTTCAGTTTTACAAAAATAAATAAGTAAAACTTTCGCATTTGAGAAAAAAAACATGAAAACTTCAAATTTCGATGAGAACATATCATTAATATTTTAAATTTTGATGAGAAGAGAGCATTTTTATCCAAAAATCCCCAATGTCACGAGAAAATTTTTGAACGTTTATGATAACAATCCATTTTTTTGAAACTGTCTTTACGGTACCATTTCTAACTGTCTCTTTGCATGCTTTCAACACAGGATGCTCGTCTGACAGAGTGACTACACAAATCAACGCGTTGGTATGTTGTAAAAAGAGTAACTTGGTTTTGTCGCAAAAGTAATGAGTGAAATAGCGATCAATGAAATCGATATATTCAGATAACTTCCCAGAAGATGTAACATCTGAAGTTACAGATGGTAAACTAAAACGATTCTGATCAATAGCATTGTCACAAACTGTGCTTCGCTGGTTACTTGTGCCTTCTGAAACTTCCATTTCCTTTAGAGCTTCATCGTCTATTCGAGACACGGCTATTGAGTTCAACTCAATTTGACAAAACGCATCATAACCTGAAATTAAAAAAAAAACTTTCTCCTTCGATATTTGATCGACTTCAGGAGACCAAGGAGATCAGCGCCACATGAAATATTTTACTCTGCACAAAACATCATTTGTTGAGATCAATAATTTCTGAAGTATCAAAATGTTTAACCACTACTAAAAACCTATATATGCACCAATTTGTCTGTTTCATAAATAAAGCCTTGTAATTACCACTTGATGTTCAATGAATTGGTATTCATCTTTGGAACACTTTTGTACTCGGCGAAGAAAAAAGAATTCACATCATCGGCGCATTCAGATTTCTCATTACTCAAATCGACATCAAAAGATGGCTCCATAGTTGGTAGTGACCAGTATCTGGCTGTGACTTCATTTAGCAGTTCTTTATTATTAGCTGCTTCTGACCTCAATTGACCACCGCCATTTAAGCAACCAGAAGGACACGCCATTATCTCCACGTAATCGTACTTCAAATTGTTTTTCTTCAACTTCATAGCAAAGTTTCCCAGGTTTTTGAACCCATACGCAACTGCAAAACGCAATTTGATTTCACCGTCAATGTTCAAGAACAACTCTTTGTGATCTGTGCTTCTCTTGACAACAAAATCCAGGGGCGGATTTTTGACTCCGAAAAGTTGATCAGCCGCGTATTTGAAAACATGCTCTATATAGCCGCCGGCTCCACTTCCTTCATGTGAACGAAAAGTGTATTCACGATTTAATCTGCCCTCTAGAAGGTCAACCAAAGAATCGAATGGTTTCTTTTCAAATGTCGTAAAACTTTGACTGCTTTCAGCCATCATCAAAAAAAGTTCATTGGTCGCCACAACGCAATCAACCTCTTTGATTTCGGTTCCAGGAACTACAAAATCGGATCTGAGCGCTTCTAGTTTCTTATCAAAACAAGGCATTACTGTAAAATGGTACACAAGATCTGCATCCACTTTCAAACTAGATGCCAACTGTCTCTTGATTAAGCTTCCCATCATTTGTTGCGGGGATTTAACTTTCGATATGAACGGTAAAATGAAATCTCCGTGTGTTTTTTCAGCGTAGCAAATCCAACCTGGGCAAGACGAAGTAAAAACAGGAAAGTGCTCTGACTTCCCGCGAAACCTCTCAACGAACTCCTTTCCGCTCTCCAGTAAAGTTAGATTTCGTCCTATATTTGAATCAAAAACATAGTCGACGCCGATCGATTTTAGATAAAAGCTTATCCTTTCAGCTGTCGAGATGAAATCATCGCTGTAAAAAGCAGCCAGTGAGGCAACACTTTGAGGAGAAACAGTGGCAGCAAAAACAGAACCCGTTTTTCTCGTCCTAAAACAATAGCTAGTTGATTCAAAGGAACGATTGCCAATTTTTAATTAGCATAAGCAGGAAACATTTCTTTCAACATTTTGTGTGCCACTTTCTCTTGTATCGCTTTTGTGTTCTTGCAGTTATTAGTCATTATCAGCGTTTTTGTAATCTAGGCGACCCAAGATATCGTAGCATATACATGTTAAACAGACGCTATTACCGCAAACCAAAAATTTGATTTTCAATCAACCTTTATACCCCGAAAAGACCAGTAACGTTCTTATGGCACAGTCAAAGCGGAGCTAGCTAGCGAATAGAAAATGAGACGGAAATGACGAAACGATTAAAAAATTGGTAAAATTGAAAATAATTTCAAAAAACTGTCAAAAAACAGAACCACCGGTATCCAATAGGCATTTAGTATATACCGAGCGGCACTTAAGCCAACAACAAGTGGGTAGAACAAAGCTTTTAAGCGAAAAAAAAGAAAGGAAAACCAAGGAAAATTTTACAACGAAAGCGGATGACTTAATAAATTACAGGAGTGAGCCAAAATCACTTTCATCAACAATAAAAATTGCTGTCAGCGCAATAAAAATCCCCGATGTGGCAACTAAGTCGACAAAGCATAAACAGACGAACAAAAATCCGCCAATTCAATTTTTCCCGATTTTTTTTTCTTTTTCATACAGAAAAAAAAGGTCCTGCCGGGGCTTAAACTCCAAACCTTAGGGTTCAAATGCATTTGCGTTGCCTCTAGGCCAATTGGGAAAACTTTTCGAAGTTGTTGAGGTTCCTAATTGATTATCGCCAGTCATTTAATTACAAGTGAGAAAAGGTGAATATAATTTTGTACTATCAAAATCGAATAAAAACAGCTTCACGATCAAAAGATGCTCTAAACAAAAGCTCAAGACAAAACCCGCGCAAAAAGTACCAATGACAGTGTTTAAAATTAGTCAAATGAAAACTTGATGATAAGTTTTATAATGCTCAATAAAACATCAGATTCTTTCAGAAAGGCGGGATGTCATTTAACAAAATCATATTTTTGAGTTAGCCACAAGGCGTATTTTTTTTTAAAATTTTTTTTACTTCATTATAATGATAAAGTAACCAAACGACATCCCATTCAAAGGTACAAATCATAAGCTTAGCTGAATTTGCGATACAGAAAGCCACTGAATCGTTAAGAAAATGAAAAACCGCCCAAAAACAACACGAAGTTTTCATGTTTGTCTCAACATGAAACTCATTTTGATTGAGGCGGAGCCCAACAGCTACCATTAAGCTAACAGGAAAACTACCGAGAACAATGCAGACAAAACCATGATAAAAGATGATAAAAAATCCAAACATGAGATTTTGTGAAAGCAGTAACAACACAGAAAGTTTTGAATTTTTGTCAAAACTCGATGTGCGGATATTTGAATTGATTATCAACAACAAACTTCAGACATCACGAGAAAAGAGGACGAACATTGGCTCTAAACTACATTCAAACAAAATTATCCAAAAGAAAAAGGCTGGCGAAAAAACTATCATATTTCGTTTTTCTCGCTTTCAGAAAGTTTAGCAGGTATAAAAACGAAACACATAAATTACACTAACCTGCTTACACTTGATTTTCAAATAAAAAAAACGCTTCAGATCGAGAGGAAAACATTAAGTTTACTGGGAACAAATAATTAAAACGAACTTAATCTGCTATTCTGAAAGTTACGATCAAAATATGATTTTACAAATCGAAGGTAATTTCTGATTTTACAACACTTGAGGCTTTCTAAAACCGAGTCTCTTCTTGATACAAGTAAACGTTCTTTAAAAATACATAGACTAGAACGCACTAAAAGACGAATAAAAATTAATTGACGAAATAACTTATTGACAACTATACAAAAAAAATTGCGATTAAACTCTAGACTTCAATTGTTTTTGCCAAAGAAATATCATAAAAATAGCAGGCCGTCCAAGAAGCATCGAGGAGAATATACGAACTAAGCTTTTTTGAAAAGCTAAAAATTTAAAAAAAAAATAGAAACTTTGTTAGGATTTTTTTAAAGAAATTTTAAAGGTCGGAGAAGTTATTTTTCAAATTCAAAAATTCAAACATACATTGTCAAAATTGAAGACAGAGGCGAAGCTGAGTTTCGGACCACTTGCAATACAACAAATACAGGGTTAAAACCACATGACGCTCAAGCAGTAGCTAATATTAGGAACTTGAGAAGTTCCAATAAAGTTGAATTTGCACATTCGAAAAAAATTAACGCCAGGGTCTTATTGATTTCATAAAAAACATCGGAAAATTGTAGGAAACAAGATATTTGGTAAATAAGCCGACAGAATTAAAGCCGGTAACCTAGAAGCTGAAATTTAACCGAAAAAATTCGGCAAAAAAATTGATAATAAACCATGTACTGCACATATAGTATCTACGAGTGCCATAAATGTACTGAAGGCAAGATAGTGTACACAATTCGGAAACTAAACCGAGAGCTTAATCGACAACAAAAAAGCCGAAAAACCATCAGCCAAAAACAAAAACATCGAAAATCTATAATTATACATGAAAATAAATCTATCAAAATGTATGAAGATAGATTTGAAAAAACATGCTTAGACAACAGGAACCAAAATTTGCATCGGAATAAAACTTCCCAAGCAGTGACTAAGCCAAAAATATCTGAGTAGAAAGCTTGAACCTAAAATTTTAAACTAACAAACAAAATTTAAATTCACTTCTCCCTCAAAACACACACAAAACTTTTTGCTCATCAAACGGCGTAATATAAAGCCATTAAGGCGATATAAAATAGGCCCAACATATTTAGTCGAAAAAAGACAAAAAAGAATTGAAATCCAAAAAAATGAAACTAATAAACAATTTTAAATTTCCCGCTCCCTAAAAACACACGCACAATTTAAAATGTGCAAAAATTAAAATGTGCAAAAAAAATGTTGACGGGAAAAAAGCCTAGTTCCCGATTACAAGACACTTGCTCCTGCAAGTGTTAACAGCAACATATGACTGTACGCCCTCTTTCGTGAAAAAATTTAGAGACAAGCCAAAATTTATTTTGAAAAAACTCATCACTGCAAAAAGAATAAAAGCAAATATCAGTCAATAACTTAATTGAAACTAAGATGTAACGCACCTCCGGTGCTTCGAATTTTTAAAAAATTATTAGATAACCGGATATATTGGAAATAGGATCTGCATCCTTTGAGTGTACTCTGACAGCACCGAATTACAGGGTTGTTAATTTCAAATTTTGCAAGAGGTTGCTGCTTCTACTAGCTGTACTAAGTCCCTGTAACGACCATAACACCCGCAGAGCATGATTTAGTTCTAACATGCATGCTTAATTAAAACTAGCGTGTAACGCACATGCGGTGCTGTAAATTTTCATCAACAACTCAAAAAATTATTCTTTGAGTGTACTCTGACGGCACCCAATTACAGGGTTCGTAATTACAAATTTTCCAAAGTTTTTTATACAAATTTTGAAGAACCATATAATTTTGTGAAATTTTATAAAGTTCAAAAAATTTAAAATGATCTAAGAAACGTCACATCTGGGAAACTGAAAGCTATTGAGCAGTCGCATTTGGACGCAAGATTTGCAACTCCTGAAAGTACTCTTACAGTACCTAACTAAAACGGTGGGAAATTCAAATTTTGAGAAACTTCCTCTCAAGTTTTCTTTAAAAAATGTATTCGCATCTCGAAAACTACCAAAATTTTAGCAGTATTTTTTTATGGCAGTATTCGCAATCTTTGAAAACACACAACTACAGGGTTGGGAATTTCATTTTAACGAATTATTTTGTAATATGAGTTTTCTGAAAAATTCCAAAAAAAATCACAAAAAAATCGTCGTATCTCTTAAACAAAAATGATTTGGGCATTCTTAATTGGAGGCCAAATTTGCAACCCCTGAGATTATTACTCTGACAGCCCCCCAACTACAGGTTAGGAAATTCAAACTTTGAAAGAAAAAAAAAATTAAATTAATTTTCATGAATTTTTTTTTGAAAAAATCACAAAAAACGTCATATCTGGAAAACTACAAGGATTTGAGCAGTCATACTTGGCGACAAAACTCGCAACTCCTAAGACTGCCCTGACATAGTCTCACTACAGAGATGGTGATTTCAGTTTTGTAAAAAAATTTTATATCTAGGTTTTCTGAAAAATTTTGAAAAATCCAAAAAAACGTCATATCTTGAAAACTACAAGGATTTGAGCAGCCATAATCAGAGGCAAGATTTGCAACCCTTGAGAGTACCCTCACAATATCCAGCAACAGGATTGAGATCTTCAACGTTTTGGAAATTTTTAAAATCTAAGTTTTTGAAAAAATAATAAAAAACGTCATATCTCGAAAACTACAAGGATTTGAGAAGTGAGAATTGGAGGCAAGATTCGCAACCCCTAAGATTACCCTGACAGCACCCAACTATAGGGTGAGAATTTCAAAAATTGAGAAATTTTTTTAATTAAATTTTCTAGAAATTTTTGAAAAATCTCGAAAATTGCCTATCTCGTAAACTAAAAGGATTTGGTTATTCATATATGGAGGCCACAATCGCAAAACCTGGGAAAACTCTGACAATATCCTACTATTGGGTTGCCAATTTCAAACTGGATAAAATAAACAATGAATTTAAACTGGAAAATTGAAAAAAAAACCTTAACCATTGCGATTTACGGTATAGCTTAAACGTGAAAAAATTCTGTTGTTAAACATGCAAAAATTATACGTTGAAAAAGCTTAAACATGGCGAGATAGTAAAGCCCGCATTTATATATATATATATAATTGATAATGTGATAAGGGGCAAAACCAATGCTAGATGAAAAACCGCAAGTTAGCAGAAGCGCTTAAACCTTTTAGCCTATAGCTAAACATGTACAGATAGCGTATAATTCTTAAACATGTAAACTTGGCTTAAACCTTGCTGGAAATATCTCGCTCAATTGAATCATATATAGATAGGTACAAGTATGATAGTTGGGTCCTTTGAATTTAGATGGGTCCCTGAAGGGAAACTTTCAGGCCTTAAAATTTTCGAAAACATAGTTTGCAGTTGCTTAATTGTGTTTCTGAAATTTTGACTAAATTGCTGTACGCATCTCTTTCATACTAGCTTTTTTCCTGGGACCTAACGTACTTGTAAGCAAAACCTTAGGTGTCAAAATTTTAGCAAGAAGCAACATTTAACTAACTAAACTAAAACAGTCCAGAAAATCTCACTTCAAAGACTCTAAAATCTGCGAGTAACTTTGTTGCTCTATCAACATCGTCTCAGCGGTCGTCACGCACCCAGAGCAGGCTAAGCAATCATTGAGCGTAATTTTAGCTTTCTGAAGCAACACTTCATCTCCATTTGATGATAACTCCTTGTAGGTTCCATCTGATTCAACTTTGATTGTACCTCTTTTAGCACCAGTTACAATTCTATTCTCAACCACAGCGGGTTTAATACAATCTTGGGAAGGTGCAATGAAATCATCAAGTCCAGATATTTTAACACCCACTGAAAACATCTTACCTGCAAAAAGAATTATTGATAACTTATCACTGAAAACTGAGGCGGAGTAATAAGCAGAATGGTCCAAGTGCAGAATGGGTCCAAGATCAGAAAAATAGAAAAATATTGACATATATAGGTTTATACAGGCTAACTGATGAAAAAATTATTAGAATCGTCAAAAAATACCAAGAAAACGAATAAATTATGCATGAATAATTTGATAACGAAAACAAATGAATGATCAATACCAAGAAAACGTAATTAACAAAGAATTGAGCAAACAAGACTTTTAAAAACCGGAGCAAGCAAAAAAAAAACATTTAATCATACCTTGGTTCAATACCCTGATTTGCATTATTCATACCCTGATTCAATTGTCGACAGAATCAATAAACAATAATAACAAAGGATTTAGGAATATAATCCAATGGTTCGCATAAAACCCAGTCATTGCATTGTTCAAAGTTTAGTTTTCAGTTAAAAGTGTAAGTTTCTTCAGGTCTCTACAGTTGTTGCATTCGCATAAAATGCGCCAAAGGAATGTGTCTGATTCGTTGTAGCGAGTTTTGAAAAACTTTGTGTACATTCCTAGAAGTCTGTTTTTGTATTCTGGGTCAAACAATATGTCACATTGAACGTGATCAAGCCTTTGTCAAAATTGTGTAAGACGTGATGTCCTTAGCCCCGGAGATCCTTAGCTTTGTGAAACTCTGCTACGAAGACAGCAGTTTCTTGATATATGGTGCCTTCACCATTAAATCAACAGAAGGGTTTCAGCAAGGCGATCCCTTGGCTACCTTTGGCTTTTGTCTTGTCCTACATCCTGCTTTGCAGAACCTCTTGAGCAAGCTGAAAACTGGATACCTGGATGACGTTGCTTTTGCTGATGAATGGCGCACCACTCTCCATGATCTTCTGAGTATCAAACAAGCATGTGAGAAACTTGGTCTTCTTTTGAATGAGAAGAAGTGCGAGGTGACAGCTTTTGGGAGCAGTAAAAAGGAGATAGAAAGAGCTTTTCGTGAGACATTTCCCACTATTCAATGCGTTGATGCCGAAGACAGCACACTTCTTGGAGCTGGTCTAGGCACTAGGTCGATTCGAGCAGAGTTAGTGGACAAACTTGCGAAACTCAAGACACTCCTGCAGCGAACAGCTTCTTTACCATGTCAAACCGCTTTCTTTCTCATTAAAAATTGTTTCTTTGTCCCTAAACTTATGTATGTCCTCCGCGCTAGTCCTGCCTTTAAACACACAGATTTACTCGACGAAATCGACACACTTGTATTCCTTGAACTTGAGAGAATCTTCAACTGCATCATTTCCGATGTCTTTTTCAGTCAAATTTGCTTGCCCACGAAACAAGGAGGGTTTGGTCTTCAAAAAACCAGCACTCTCAGCTCATCAGCATTTATTGCTTCATTTGTTTCCACTGAAAATTTACGGCACCGCCTTGCTCCTGAGATAAGCAATCCTGGTCTTTTTAACGAAGCCGTCGACCACTGGGAGTCTCTCAGCAACCACCAATTTGAAGACTAAGCCCAAAACTTTTGGACAAAACCTATCTACGAACAACAATCCGCAAACATTTTGAGCAATTGTAACGACGAAAACTCACTTGCTCGTTATCACGGCTGTCGCGCGGTAGGTTCAGGCGCTTGGCTGGACGTCCTTCCTTCTCGTCCGCTGGGTCTGACTTTGTCCGATGATGAGTTCCGTATTTCAGCTGGTCTGCGTCTAGGAGCCCCAGTAACCGCACAACACACGTGCAAATGTGGCTATGTTGCAGCAACAGATGGAAGACACGCATTTGTCTGCCCGACGATCAAGCACAGGTTCATCAGACACTCGAATGGCAACATGATCATTAAAGATTCTATAAAATCACTCGGCATCAGTTCCACACTAGAACCTATCGGGCTGCTACGCAAAGATGGACGCAGACCAGATGGACACACACTAATGCCATGGCAGCGAGAACGGACCTTGGCATGGGATTTCACATGTATAAGTCGTTTGGCAAACTCTAATCTGCGAATGGGAGTTCTTCCGGGTGCCAATGCAGCTTCCGAGGCCGAAGTCCGCAAAAGAAACCACTATTCAGACCTCCCTTCCACTGTTATTTTCAAATCCGTTGCCATGGAAACACTGGGTGGCGCTGGTAGGTCTACTGCAGTTTTCTTGAAAGAACTTGCAAGGCGAATAACAGTCTAAACGGGTGAGAAACTAGCTTTTAAATTTCTCAAACAAAAGCTAGACCTAGCGAATCAGCGCGGGAACGCTGGATGCATCCTTGAGGCAACTAGTTGACACACACCCTTCGCTTTACTGCTTCAACTGTAAACTGTGCGGTATATACGCTCTTTTTATTTCTTGTTCACTTTAATTGACTTCTTTGATACAAGTGTATGTCAAATGTTTTCTGTTTTTTTCCTATCAGTTCATAAAAATATTATAACATCATTAGATACACATAGTTACAACAACAATAAAAAAAAAACTCGATTACAATTATCGATGATTACTTTTCACCTGAGAGCTTCAAGGTGGTTGATAAATAAATGTTATTATATAAACTTGAAGCTTTTCCATGAAACTTTACCATGAGTTCCACATTTGAAGTATTCGTTGTACAGATTAGCAAGACGACATGCCCGAAACCAGAAATCTGACTCGCACTTCTTCAAACGCATTTGTTTGCAGACGAAATTTCGTGTCATTTGACGAAACGACGAGCAGACATCTAACAACAGTTTTGATAAAAGGTTTTGGAGGACTAAAAACATGGATTAAAGAAGCGTGTGAAAAATAGCAAATCAAGCTACTTCAAACAAATTTACACTTATTGGAATTAACAACTGCTTGTCCAACAAATTTGATGCGAAAGAAACTGTATCTTCGACAACATAATATATTTAATCATTTATAAATTCTCCACCGAATAAGTGACCGCTTTGCGCGCTTTCAAAGAGGATTTTAAGACAATGCACAAAAGTGTGACATTCCCCCGGATAGGCACAGTTCGAACTCACTGCGGCGCTAGAAAGACAGCGATAGAGGCCTTAACGATCATTTTTTAGTAAAAAGGAGGGTGAATATTCTGGAATTTTTAGTTTTCAAACTTTCGATTCTGAGCGGTCTTTTTCTGAGAAATGCAGAAACGGCCATTTTTAATACAAAAAGACAAAAAAAAACACAACCGGAGATACAGAACGAAAAACGGTCGATAAAAAACAGTACACGATAAGACACTTAGCAGGAAGAGATGTCACGAAAGGAGACTTCAGAGAAAGATCCGGAGCGGAACAGTACCCTCCCGTGCCACGAAATTGAGGAAAGAACAACGTTATTTCCAGAGAAGTTGGGAATTGGACACTCGGTAACCGGAGACCGATATATGTAGAGAGACGAAATAAATTGACTTTTTAGCTACTTTAATGCCCTGAAATTCCGCGTAGTGAAACTCCGGAGTGACTTAAGCCCTTTAACAAATCTCCTTAGTGAAAATTTGGAAGTACCCTCTGGGACAATTATAACATACTTAGACATCCTTTTGAGGTCTAAATAGTAGGTCTACTACTCACGAGACGTGTATATTTGGGGGAATAGTGGTCCAATTGACCCGGAGATTCGCGATTAACTTTGGATTCTAGATCGGGTTCATCAAAGTATCCGAACAAAAGTTTTTTTGAATGTGATTTTGATTGAGTGGCTGCCTTGAGCTACCTAATAGGAAGGCTTGGGCAAGCCGGGAACACACGAAAGAAGGCGTCGGTGAGTGTATTAGAAAGACACACTCACTTGAGAAGACAAAGTTGTTCCCTACTCTCGTGTACTTGGAACTGTCCGAGTGTCGGAGAGCTTTTGCTTAGACTCTAGATATTTTCGATTAAGAGGCTGCCTTGAGCTACGTAGTAGGACAGCTCGGACAATCGTAGGACATATAAAAGAAGACGTCGGTGGGTCTTTAGACAAGACACACTCACTAGAGAAGACAGTGCCCTGGGCTTCGTTCTTTTGGAGTGTTCCAATCGAGGGAAGTCTTTTTCTTTAAAACCATCACTGCTCTTTTATAAAATTTTGTTTGATTTTAAACGAAGCAGTTATTTGATACGTCTGTGGTGGTAAAGTGATACTGAATGAAAGATCGCTGTCACCTATAGGGTATTCTTATCTGGTTATCAATTGTATTTTGTGTGTTAGATATAAAATCTTGTGAAATTTTGTGGTACTATTATACTAGGTGACTGAATGAGTTAGTAATAACTCAACACTAGGCTGGCCCTGCGTGTAACTTCAGCTGAGTCACAATAGCATCTCTAAGAGATCGCAGGAATATTTTTGATATTGAAGGAGTTGAGTAGGTAGGCTTAAGCAAGTTTTTTTTTCAAATTTAATTTGAAGCTTGTGCATTGCCGTCAAAAGAAGATAATTCATTTTTTTT